>NC_080054.1:26142094-26442094 GCF_026212465.1 Amaranthus tricolor | reverse complement strand
CACTACCGAATGAAGGAACTCAATTTGAAGAGAGTGTTGATCGCTTGTTCGATGAGAATGAAGATACAAGATCACCAATTAAAAAACAGAAAAATCAACGTCGTGCAACTACTAGTACGAGGAGTAATAGGTCAAAATGGTGGGATCATTACACAGTTGATGAATTGGATTCAACAATTGCTCATTGTAAGTATTGCAAAACTTCTATTAGTTGTCCTAGCAAAAATGGAACAACTGCTTTGGCTAATCATACTAAAACATGCAAAAAATATCCTCCAAATTTGAATATGAAGCAAAAGAAAATTGATTTTGATATTGCTAGAAGAGTCAATAAGGATGGTAGTGTTGATCGTGTTGGTGTTCCGAAATTGTGGGAATTTGATTATGATTTGTGTAGGAAAAAACTTGCTACAATGCTTATTGTGGATGAATTGCCTTTTGCTTTTGTTGAACGTGAAGGATTTCGTGAGTATTGTAGGGCTTTGAATCTTTATTTAAGATTCCTTCTCGTAGCACTACCACTAGAGATTGTTATAGTCTTTTCATTGAAAAAAGAAATGAGTTGAAATCGTTTTTTCAAAACTTTAAGTCACGAATTTGTCTAACAACAGACACTTGGACATCGGGGCAAAACTTAAGTTATATGTGTTTGACTTCACATTTTATTGATGACAATTGGAATTTGCAAAAGAAAATCATAAACTTTTGTCCTATTGCTGGTCACAAGGGAATATTTATTGGCAGAGCTGTTGAAAAATGCTTGATTGATTGGGGTTTGAAAAATATCATGACATTGACCGTAGACAATGCAAGTTCAAATGACATAGCAGCCAATTACCTTAAGAAAAGACTTAACATTTGGGATACTGGTTTGTTGGAGGGTCAATACCTACATATGAGATGTGCATCACATATTTTGAATTTGATTGTGAAAGATGGTTTAAATAAAGTTGATTTGTCTGTTTTGAAAGTTCGTGCTCTTGTGAAGTATGTAAGGTCTTCTCCTGCTAGGCTTAAAAAGTTTAAAGAATGCATAAAAGAGGAAAAAGAGGAGAGCAAAAGCCTTGTTGTCCTGGATATTGAAACTAGATGGAATTCAACTTATCTAATGCTTGAATCTGCTATCAAATTTAAGAAGTCATTTGCTTCTTTATGCATGAAAGATTCTGCTTTAGTTAAGTTACTTAGGAAGTTTGGTGGTGCTCCTACTGAAGAGGATTGGAAGAAAGTGTCTACTTTCTTACCTTTCTTGAGTGTTTTTTATGATGCAACTTTGAGATTTTCTGCTTCTCGTTATGTAACTTGCAACTCTTATGCACATGAGATTTTTGGGATTAGATTATTGCTTGCCAACAATATGAGTGTCGATGATGAGGGTATGAGGGAAATGGCTACCAATATGATGGCGAAATATGACAAATATTATGGAAACATTGATTATCAATATTTTAGTGTTTGTAGTTGTTCTCCTTGACCCTAGGCATAAGTGGAATTATGTTGATTGGATTGTGCGTGCTTCATGATGCCACAAAAGCTACTCTCTTGTCACTAAAGATTAAAATGGTTTTTCAAAATTTGTTCGATTCTTATACTTCTTCTATGCCTCCACCAAAGACAAGTAGGGCTACTTCCTCCACTTCCACCTGTTCAACCTCTTCCATCTTTACTCAAAGTGGGACTCAAAGAATAGGAAAGGTGGACCTTATTAAACTAATGAATTCAAGATATCAAATGGAGACAGGTTGTTCATTAACCAATGTAAACAAAAGTGAGTTGGATAGGTATTTAGAAGATGCATGTGAACCTCATGATCCTAACTTTGAGATTTTACTATGGTGGAAAGATCAAACAAAAAGGTATCCCATTCTTCAAAAGATGGCTAAAGATGTGCTTGCTATACCTATTGCTTCTGAATTTGCTTTCAGTACTGGTGCTCGTATTCTTGATGATTTTCGAACATCATTGACTCCAAAGATGGCCAAAGCCCTTATTTGCGCACAAGATTGGCTTCGTATTTCTAGAACTCCTTTAGCAATAGAGGAGAGTTTCCTTGCACTTGAAGAAATGGAGGAAGGTTAGTATAAATTTTTAGTTATTTTTCAATCGATTATTTAATATTTAAGAGTAAAAATATTTTTCCTTTAACCTTATATTGTTCGACTGTTCGTGCTCTTGGTTTAGGTAATGCATTAACTTTGGAGCATCGGGAGGTCATAATCGATGAAACCCTTGATGTCGTTGAAGATGATTAATGGAGCTTGAAGTTTCAACTTATAAATTTTAATCGCTTGCTTTTAGTTTTTTAATAGTTAGATGTGTAACTTTATAGTTTATGGAATTATGGTTGTATTTCAATTAACTAATGGTTGTATTTAACTTTTTGTGACTAATTAAGTTAAGTATTTATAGAGATTTAGTATTTGAATTATATATTAAAAAAATGTTAAAAGAAATAAGGAAAAAAAAATGTTTTTAGAAAATAAAGAAAACCGGGTCGGAACCGGATCACAATTTTAGGTATCCGAAAAAGCGGGTACCCGGATTTTCGGATCCGGGTCGACCCGGTATCCGTTTTGAACACCCCTAGATGACATCACCATGGATTTTGTCAAGGCATTACCCAAATCGGAGGGGTTTGATACGGTGTTGGTTGTAGTGGACCGTTTGACAAAATTCGCTCACTTATTGGCCTTAAACATCCTTTCAATGCCAAGTCTGTAGCTGAGGTTTTTGTTTGTGAGGTGGTACACCTACATGGTTTTCCCTCTTCTATTATTTCCAATCGAGATAAGATTCATGAGCACCTTTTGGAATGAACTTTTTCGATTGCAAGGGACTGTTTTGTCACGTAGTACAGCCTACCACCCCCAGACTGATGGCCAAAGTGAGATTGTTAATCATTAGAAACTTATCTCCGTTGTTTTATTAATGGACAACCTCAAAGCTAGGCTAAGTGGCTTCATTGGGCAGAATATTGTTATAATACCGCTCCTCACATGTCTATTGCCATGTCACCATTCAAGGCTCTCTATGGCCGTTCACCCACGTCTTTGATCCGCTTGGGCCACAACACCACACCCGTCGACAGCCTTGACCAACTTTTGAAGGAGTGCGATGCAATTCTCGATGATCTCCGCTACCATTTACTTCGAGCTCAACAGCGTATGACAAAATGGGCTGACAGGAAACGAAGGGACGTCTCCTTTGAAGTGGGCGACTTGGTATATTAGAAGCTCCAACCATACCGTCAGCAATCCTTGGCTCACCGCCCTTGCGATAAACTCTCAGCTCGTTTTTATGGGCCTTATGAAGTGGAAGCCAAAATTGGGGCCATAGCTTATCGACTTCGCCTACCACTAGACAGCAAGATTCATCCAGTTTTTCATGTCTCGCAGCTTAAGTTGGCTCATGGAGCTACCTTCAATCCAACGTCCATACCCACTAAATTATCTTCGACTTTGGAGTTGGTTGTGGAACCGGCTGAAGTTTTAGGCATTCGTAAAGATCTGGCCCAGCCTATGTCTGCAGCTCAAGTCTTAATTAAGTGGCATGGACATCTTGTTTCTAATGCAACTTGGGAGCACTTTGGTAATATAGCAACCTTGTTTTCTGATTTCCACCTTGAGGACAAGGTGTCTCTCGTTGGGGCAGGTACATGGATCGACACCGGCCCAAACCAATTATCAAGCACACATATGCAAGGAGAAGGAGGAGTCAAGAATAACCAATTTCGGTTATGCAATACTGTGGCTATTTTGCATAAGATTCTGTTTGTTGGGTTGTTATTTTAATTGTTGAGTTGTATTTTAGAAAGCTTCTAGAATATAGTACTTTGCTATATATAGGGAAAGGAGAAATAGATTTCATTATGCTTGTAGTACAATATTGGGGTGTGTATACACTTTGGGAGTTACCGAGTCACTCAAAGAACTCAGGGAGTACACTACTCTCTATTACATAATACAAGCAACCTTTCTCTGATATTTTCTGATCTGCATCTTTCTCTTTCTCTCTTTCTATTCTTCTTTCCTGTTGCTAGTACTGATATTGAGTTGATCTCTGGTCCAGAACCTGACATCCTCCTCTATTGGCATATGCCATTCTTCACTCCTACTGGTCATACTTCAACCTACCTATTCCCCGTAAAAGCTTCTTTAAGTTCTAACATTCCACATTTCTAGCTCATGAATTTTTCGCTATTTTTACACATGCCCAAATCAACTTGAACAATTTTCTCATTTTATCATTAATAAATATTCGCGACTCTAATATCTTTTCTTGTGTCTTCATTTCCATTATATCATTTAGGGTTTGTCCATTCATCCACCATATCATACAAACCTCAATTATCCCTATTTTCCTACAAATAATCCGTACTGACGCCCAATATCCTAACCCATATAGAAATGTTGATTTATTGGTAGTGGAGTTGAATGTTTCCTTTAACTTTAGAGGCACGCCTTGGTCGCATTGTAACTCTTCATTTGAGCCACCCAAACTAAATCCTGAACTTTACATATTGATCAATTTCTACATTATTTGAGAACTGAAAATCAAATTCACAATATACTAAAAGTACACAACATCATACATCATATTTGATTTTAATTTATACAAAGTCTTGATACTGATTAATTTTGAATTATGCGTCAAATTGAATTTAGTGGTGTAAAAATTAAGATATAGATTGTGGTTATGCATTATATCAAAGTGATCAAACTATTAATCAAAATCCACAAAAAGCATATTACAAAAACTAATTCAATAGTACGGTATTTTACTTTCACAGTTACATGATATAAAAATATGTTGATATACTGTATAGAGTGAAGTGACATGAGGTTAAGGTGGAAAGCAAGTCCTTCAAATCTTATTATTTGTCTTTCTCTCTCTATGGTCGCACTCTCTCATTTGTCGTATTCTTTTCTATCATTCTTTTCTTTATTATTTTTTTTATCACCTTGTTCGTTCTTTGTCTTTTTTTATTTACTAGGGATTCCATCATAATATAAGTTCTAAAATCATTGAATTACACATTTTTGGCTCCATCGGATATGGACAAGACAATCACCTAACGTATTTTCCTCCATATCTAACCACACTTATCTACCCTATCATCACTCATCATCCTCTACGAGCATCACTAATCCCTTGATCATCTCAACTCACCTTTGCCAACGTCTCCTTCATTAGTTCATAAAATTTCTTTGCTTGTTTCCTTTTAGATTAAAAAAAAAAGATAAAAAAAGCACTATTTCCAAAGCTAGAGTGCAATGATTGTGGTAATAGCTCGCAACAGACGAGCCAGCAAAATGCCTTTGACTTTATCAGGTTGAACCCAAATATTTCAAAACAAACAAAAACTTGATGGCCTGATATTCAAGCGTTGAAGAGCAGGGATAGAAAGAGTTAGCAATAACCAAAGACTACATCGGCTAACATATGAAAGCAAAATGTCTTCAATTAAGTACATCTAATAAAGATCTTATCTGTAGTAGCAACACAAAGAAACATACTAGACAAGCCTAAGGTGCCTTGGAGAGGTAGTACAAACAAAACACTCAATCAACGTATATTAAAAGTCAAATAGTTTAAATAAAGTATGGCCTAGTAGTAGATTAGTTTATTACAGCCTGCCAAGCGGGTTTAGGTAAGTTAATGTGGCAAGGCATCGAGGATCTCTATCAAGATTTACTTACTATGACCCCAATAGAATGAGCCCAATAACGTGATAAACAAAGCCAGCAATGTAAAGTCAAACTAAAGACTGAAGTATTTACCAGCCAGACGATGACGATCAGCACGAACAACAGGAATGTCAATATCTAAACGTGGAAAACCCTGAAAAGTTCCCAGACATTTTCAATATCTACATGAATATCATTACCAATATCCACAATCAATCACCCAGATGACGACAATCAGCACAAACTTCATAAATAACAATTTGATAGCATCTAGAATATAGCTTTTCCACTTAAAACTTTCCTCTTTTAAAAGCAAGAATAGAAATTGAACAAAGCAAAGGGAAAAGATGTCGATGTTGAAGGGCATAACAAGCTCAAATGCAAAAATACAAAGATGATCACTTCACAAACTCTTCACTTTTCTACGACGATAATTAGTATATCACTATATAAGCATAAAAATACATGTTTAGAAGATCTACCTCGGAGTCAGTAAGGTTGCCAGATAGTCCCGGACCTCCTTCCTGGCAAAGACGCTGTATGATAGCATTCATTTCCGCCTCTATTGTATCCCTTTGCTCCATTAATGTAATCGTTGCTGCTTTCAAGTTCGTTCCAACCATCTTTTAACAATTGTTGATTCTCGGTAGAACTAACTATAATGCCACTGATTTTTGGTCTATTTCAAAATCAAATCAAAACTATATTCTAATTTAAATTGGAAAAAAAAAATTAAATAAATAAATAAAAAGAAACTAGCTCTACAAAACTCAAGATTCCCACCTGAAAATCTTGTTTCAATTCTACACAAAAAAAGTTTTGAAATCGACAAACAATAGTAAATACTAAACATACGATTGACTCAGATGTTAAACCTAGAATTCCAGATGGATTTTTCTTTTCCTTTTACCCCCGTTTCTCACTCTTCACAACTTCAAAGTCATCTTCATTTTAATAATCCCAAATTTCTTTTCTCCATTTACTACTTCCCACCTCCAATTTCCAAAATCTCCATGAAATTAAACCCTAAAAAGTTTCAACTTCAATTTCCAAAATCACCATGAAATTAAATTGGCATTATCAAGTGGAAATTTCAATCTACCGTCTACGATTCCAGAGTAAACGGGTATCATCAATCATGAACCTATTTCAATGGATTTCTTAGGTTATTTCTTCGATGTAGATGCAGATACATTACAATTAATACCTAATATTGATTTTGTTTTTCCTCTTTGGATAAATCAAAATAATCATCACAATCAATTTCATTAGCCATAAATGACATTCAATGAGTAAAATTGTTAGGAAATCAAACCTAAAAAGAGGATTCAAAGGGGGAAAGAGGAACAAGAAGCTTACCAACAGATAGAGATGATTTTTCAAAGTTTTTTTCCGTTGTTGAGAAAGTTTCCAGAGGGAATAGTAGAGTTTGGAAGTGGCTGAGAGTATATGGAGTTTGTTTCGTGTCCTATGTTTCCCATTGTAATGAAACCGACAAAGTTTTTTTTTTTTTACAAATTTTCAATACCAACTAATACCATCTCTCCCAACGGTAATGCCTTAGAATTTTATGAAGAAAATAAGATGATCGAAGTTTGACAAGCATGACCATCGAGGTAACCATGTGATTTTTCATCCAAAATTACACTAATTTTTCATTCTAATTACCACTTACTAAACAGGCCGTTAATTCCCAAAATAAATATTTTTTTTTCCAGAGCACAAGTTTTGGATTGTTAGCAGTTACTAACGAGTAACAGGGAACAAAGAAGCTTTCTTAAAAAGTCATTTTGACCATTTTTGACCAACCTTCTTTGTTTGCTATTATTAATAGCGAACAATTATGAGGCTAATTGCTATTTTCTTGTTCCAATTTTAATAGCTATTTTCTTGAATCATTGTCAATTTTACAAGATTGATTTTTAGGCTTTTAAATATTAAAAAGCTACGGTTATCAACTTTCTATAATTGAATAAAATCACATTGATCCTTTTATTATCAACTTTTCCAAATTTTTAGGAAATAAAATAGGAAGTTAACTTTAGCTTTTTAATTAAAATAACATTAGGTCACTTTATATAATTGAATAAAATCACCCTTAATCCCATAATTATCAACTTTTCTAGAGTTCTAGGAAATAAAATAAGGGAGTTAGTTTTGATTTTTTAATTAAAATAACAATTAAAATTTAAATTTGTTAGGCTTTTAATTATCAGATAGCTACGGTTATCAACTTTCTATAAGTGAATAAAATCACCTTTAATCTTATAGTTATCAACTTTTTCAAATTTGCAGGAAATAAAATAGAAAAGTTAATAATTAAAAGCCTAAAAATCATCTTTGCAAAATTGACATGGCCCAAGAAAATAGCAATTAAAATTGAAACAAGAAAATAGCAATTAGCCTCATAAGGGCCAGCTTCTTTGTTCGCTGTTAATAACAGCGAACAAAAACCTTGACTTTTTTTATGAAGCCTCTTTGTTTGCTGTTATTAACAGCGAACAAAAATCTTGACTTTTTTGACCAAGCTTTTTTGTTCGCTATTAATAATAGGGAACAGCCCCGAACCTGTGCTTTGGGCAAAAGTGCTTATTTTGGAAATTAAGTTTAAAAGTTGTTTATTTTTTGAATTTTTTATATTAATTTGCTTATTCTTTTTAAATTTTCAATTAAAATCGGTTGTTGTTTGTGGGGCGTTTGATAATTGGCTTTTTGGTTGTTGAATAATAAGAAGTTGGAGATATTGATTTTTTTTGTTGGTTATTAAGTTACTTGAAAATGTCAACTGTGTGGAGATGTTTAGTTGTTTATCAAGAAAAAGTGGGTCAACTAGTCAAAAATAAAAAAAATAAAAATAATTGAAATAGTTTTTTTATTTCTGCTTAAAAATTATTTTTCTGACTGTTTAGCCAACCAACAAACAAAAAGTCAAATGTCAACAAAAAGCCTATGTAAAAGTTAACACCTAAACACCACTATGTCTTGATTTTCATATAGGGTTGTTTGCCAATTAGTTTTATTAAGATTAGATTTCAATTTTTTTTTTCAAACAAAAAATGTTTGATAAGCGATTTTTAAGTCAAGTGAAAAACTATCTTTTAAAGTTAAACTCAAAAAGCTACTCTTGTAGTTTTTGTTATTGACTTTCTGCATATTTTTTTCCCTAATAAACAGTCAATAACCAGTATATAATTTTTTCATACATTTCATTAACAGTTGTCAATTAAACAGTATTTTTAAGTAGTCAAATCAATCAATAACTCTCGTTAAGAGCTATTTGTGGAATCATTATCTTTTAAAATACCCTCTAGAATGCAAGTTAGAGATTAATAGTGAAGGGCATTAAGAAAGTGACAAAATTGGCTAAAACATTTGACTAATTTTGCCCAAAATTTTAAACTCGCATAGTATTTTGTCTCATTTATTTTGGTGACCCCAACAAATATGAAATCTATGCGCAATTCTGGCGAGATAGAAGGAATATTTTGTAAAGCAAAATTCTACGGGGATACGATGAGACAAGTCCATTTATAGAGAGTAAATAATCAATATTATTGATTTTTTGATTTTTTCTTATTTTAGTTAATATTTGATGTAATTATAAAAATTATTGAATTTTTGATTAATATTTTATTAAATTAATCGAATTTTTATTTCAAAAATTTTGAAAATATATTTTGTTTTAAAAAAGGGCAAAGTCGTATAAAATGCGCGACTGTACCTAGGTATAAAATCAATGACATGTTTTGTGCTACTTGATATTATTCTAAAAATTATGAATTTCTTTGAAAATTATTCCATAAAAATTCATGAGTTGCGTTAAACGTTGAACAAGCGTTGAGTTTGATGTACGCAATAATTCAAACTATTGTCCATTTGCTGAAAGTAATTTTAAATAGTACTTATTACAAATTCTCAAATGAGATAATTTCACGCTGAGACTAATTCTATTTGCCGACCCAAAATACGTTTATTATCGTAAAATCACCACTTATAATCTTATTTTGATTACTTATAGTTTTAAAATGAATATTTTTTTGTCTTAGAGTGATTATTTATAACCTTAAAGTGACCACTTATAAATTTAAAGTGATCAATTAAAAAACAAGCTAATTATATGGATTTGTCTCATGGTGATTCAATATGATGCATGACTTGATGATTAGTTATTTATATGAAGTTTATTTTCTCAAAATAATATCAACTATAGGCTTCCTGCTCATAAAAAAATATCCAAACTGGGTGCACTCATTATAAGACAAATATAATAGTTCGAATTATTTTGAACATGTCATGATTATTATGGACTAATGAATAGTTGATATTATATTGAAAGAATGGATAATAGTTGAGACTATCAATGTCTATTATTCCAAATTTTTTAATGGGGAAGAAACAAATATAAAAATTTTATGTAAAAAAATATAAGCACAATAAAAATGATTATGACAAATGACAAGCGAGAAAGATTAACCATTGATTTAACATGTGTAGCCCAACGTGTTGTGCAATTGGATTCGTTTTTCGATTTTAAAATATACTTTTCTTCTTTTATTTAATTAATATTTTCCTAAAATTAATTATCATTAATAATTACAGTTTGATAATAATAATAATTTTTTTATTTTGTAATGAAAAAAATAATTTAACCACATTTAAATAATTTCATTAAAAAATGGCGATATATTGAGTGAATTGAGGTTTTTTTAAACCCATTTTAGAATCAGCAACTCGGAACAAGTTAGCAGAGTATATAAAGTTGGAAGAAAAAAAAAGAAAATAAAAGAAAAGAAAAGAAAAATAAATCCCTTTTCAGGAGAGAAGGGAAAAGACCAGAATTACGGTGGTGTTGTGGGTGTCATCATCGACGAGACGACGACCCCCAACGGCAACCGCCATTGCCAGACCTCTAACCCTAAAGATATCTTCTTTTATCTTTTTCTCTCATCCCATTACGACCGCCCCAATCTTATGGCTTTCTGATCCGATTACACATCTCTGGTTTGTATACTTAATTTCGATCTTATTTTCTTATTTTTTTTAATTCTTTGTATAACTTTAATTTTAGGGTTTATTCCAATTTTCTTTCACTTATATTTGTATTATCTTGATTGATTTCAGTTTAAATTTTATTTGGAATGATTAAAAATGAAGTCGGGGAGTGCGGCAAAGTTGATTGTAGATGCGCTGCTTCAGCGTTTTCTTCCGCTTGCTAGGCGTCGAATTGAAACTGCTCAAGCGCAGGTTTTTTTAATCTCGCTTTATTGATGTGCACTCTACTAATTTATCTTTTTGTTTTTGCTCTAGTTTATTGTTTATACAATGAATTTGTTGATTTTGAAACTTCATTACTGCTAATTTATTTATATTATTGATTTTCTTGGTTAGTTCGTTTGGCGAAATTTCTTATTCTCCTCTTCATGGAACGTTTTTACTTGATTTTTAGCTGACATTAGGTTAGGAGTTATTGGCATTACATGATTTGGGATGGTTTCCGTTTAATCATGTTTCACTATGTAATAGCGGGGTTCAAAAATTTGGAGCTCTTCTTCCTGGGAGTTCTTTAAACAACACTGTGTGTGCCATTCTATTATTCTATTGCCATTAAGTGGCTTTCACTTACGCTCACACATAACAAGGGTTTGGGGGTTGGATCACGCATGTACGCAACTGTATTCTTGTTTTATATACTAAGAGAAATAAGAAGTGGACATGATTTGATCAACCATTTTAATATGATTTATTATACTAAAAATTGGCTCATGAAATTGTCTTTTCTTTCATCACTCATCACTGTTGGCTAAAGAACTAATAAATAGCAACAAATTAAGGAGTATGGGAAGTTAAAGATGCTTATAGTTACATATCTTCATATTCCTGGGTATGTACATTGTATTTAATTTTGACTTTAAATATCTATAATTTTCTTTTATGAATGTCCTTGGGATGCTTTAAGTTATTTCCACTCCCTTTTTGGAAAAGTTTGGTCATCATCATAGGTAATTTTGGTAGTTTTTGAAAAGACGATTTATAACTTTATTTGGAAAGGTCTGATGTAATCATAGCATTTTTATGATAAGCACCAAACTATTCTCTATGACCTTTAACTTATTGCGCAATTTGAATATGGCCTACTATCGATAGACGGAGCCTATGCCAATAATAAGCTATCTTTTTGGGGTGACTTGCAGGATGGGCAATACCTTAGTCCATCTGACCCAGCTTATGACCAAGTACTGGATTCCCTTGCAATGGTGGCGCGACATACTCCTGTACCTCTCTTAGAAGCCCTTCTTAGATGGAGAGAGAGGTTAGTTGTGATTATTTGTTACTGACTACTATTCTTTCGTTGTAGAGTTACATAGAGTCAGATTATTTGTCTTCTGTTCATGTGCAATTTATCCTGTTTTGAAGACTTTAATCTCATATTTACCAAATGATTCCGTAGACTACCAAATGAATTCAAAAATATCTAGTAACATTGCTACAGAAATTCAAACCAAAATTGCACCAAAATTTTGCTGAAGATGCAAAGCTCTTTGCGTGGCTTTTCTTGTGTGTGTATATACCCGATCGTTTTGCAAGAAAACTCCAAGGAATCCTTATTCTTGGTTTAATATTAAGATGAACCGTTCTCTAGTAGTACACGACTAGAATTAGGGCTTATAGGGGATATTTTCTAAAGGAACACTCAACTTTAACAATGGTGCTAGAGAACTGAATGCACATTCAGCCTTCTTATATGTTTAGTTTGTTTGGGGACTAAAATCTCCCCCGCATACTTGTTATAAGATGCTTAACTCACCTTAATTTCTTGATTATTGTACATTTTGTACTCAAATATTTGCTTCACTTTCAAACTAATAAGTGAAACTGCTCTGTTTTCTTAATTCTTTGATTAAACCTTTACAAGCATGTTAAATGTTTATACTCTGCTAGTTCATCACTTCTAATTTAAAACCCAATTATGAAAAGACAAAATTCCGCACTAAAATTTCGTCCCTAATAAACCTAGAATTCTAGGAACAGATTAAAACATGCTTAATTTTACAATAATTAAAACTAAAGCAAAAATAACATAAAGCCACTATTTAATATTTATGGACTTATTATGCAAAACAAAATAACTACATTAATAATATGGTTTGAACTTACCTTCTTGAACCCGGTCCAAATCATTGTTTCACTAAAGTTGGTTTTGGTTTCAAAATTATCCATACATTTATATTATATAGGTTACATAGTGAACAAATAAATCTTCATCCCTTTGTCTTGTACCCATGTATATCGGTGTATTATCTTTGTTACTGATGTCGGTGATGGGCTGATGGCATAACACATTGTGTCTTTGAATGTGGTAACTTGATTTGATGTTTTATGTTAGGTTACTGTTATGCATAAGCTTAATGGTCCAATATGTATTGATTGTACATTGTAAACTCTTTTTGCTAAACTATGGAAATATTCAAAGTGCTTGTTAACAAGATTTTTTAACAAAATTTTCAATTATCTTAAAAAATATGTTGTTATTTTTATAGAATATCCTCAGTTAGTTTAATATTGCCAATTCAAGAATATTGTTTTGAAACAATTTTTCTAGTTATTATTGCAATGTGTTTACAACTCATTTTGCAGTGAATCCCCAAAAGGTGCCAATGACGCTTCTACATTCCAAAGAAAGGTTTGCATCTTCCACAAAAAATATTGTTTAAGGAATTTTGATATTCTCATTCACTAACTTGATAGATTTATAGAGTTAATCTCGTTAGCTGCTTGGATTCTTCAATAATCAGAGCATTTAATTGTAGAAAGTCTTTGGTATGCATGATTCTAAATAATTGTTTGTTAAATAGTAAAACAAAAAGGACTTAGTGACTTAGTGTTTATAATGTAAAGTATAAATGCATTTTCATTCTTAATGAATAAAAGGGGATAATAAATTGTGTTAATCTATAACTCGCTTTGACTTTTTATGTGAACTAGTGATTAAGGAGTATGGCGTAGAGAATTATGTCGAAAAAAGAGATTGTTATGATAAATTCGTTTTTATCCCTATATGGTGTTCTTTTTTGAGAGGAATTTTGAAAAAAAGAAATCTTAATTTAGATGTGTAAGAACTAATGAGCATATACATGCATAACCATTTTTTTTGATAAAGAAAACTTTTATTAATGATGTAAAGAAAAAGTACAAAATATTGGAAAAAGCATTTTTAAAAACGAGAAAATTATGATAAATTCTCCATATACTCCTACAAAGATCTCCTAATGTGAAAGATGAAAACAAATTACTTGTTTTTACCCAAAGAGTTGATATGAACTTGACTCTCCTAAACTTCATCCAACAGAAGAATTCTATCTAAATATTTTTCTTTGTCTTTCTATTAAAACGGTAGAAAAGAAGCAACATCTCCAAAGATGATTGAGGCGACCCTTAGCTCCAAATCAAAAAATTATCATTTTGAGGCAGTTAAGGGCTTCGTCCAAGGTCTCAAATGATGCAAAATAACCTTTTTAAAATACTTCTAAGGCTACTTCACACCAATGCACAATTATTATGGAGTTCTTAGCAAACGAGCTTCCTTGAAAATGGATGCACCTTGTTGATATGGTAGTACTATTAATTTTTTATAAGTTGCTTTTTCCTTTCTGATTTAACTCAATTATGATTGCACTCTCGCTCTTTCTTTTTGTTTATCTACCTTTTCTTTTTCATTATTTCTTTTTGATTGTTCACTTTGAAAGCTTACCTTTTTAGTAATGTACTTTTTCCAGTCTACCATTACTTTTTCTTATTTGGATTACCCGTGGGATCTAGTAAATAAGGATTTTTGGGCATTAGTAGAGTAGTTGTCTAATATGCTTGTGGATGAAATAAATCAGCGTTCTCTTTGGGATGTCGGATTTGATTTGTAAAGTCTTGCTTGAGTAACATTCCCATCTATATCCTTTTATCTTAAGGCTTTCATTTCTATCATAATTAGATTGTTGAGGGAGATGATGAGGAGCTTTCTTTGGGAAGAAGACGGTTAGGAGAAAAAGGACTATATAGTTAATTGGAATTGAGTTTGAGTACCAATAGAACAATTGGGCTTGAGGTTGGGAGATTTGAAGACAAATAATTAAGCACTGCTTGGAAAGTCGCATTGAACATTCCCTTATGAACCAAGTCCTCTTTGGCATTGAGTCATTAGAAGTTAGTTCTAGCCTTCTAGGTGGAATTCCTTACTTTTTTTTTTTATATCTATCTCACATGTTTGACTTGAACTCTTTCCTTTTGTTAGTAGGTTTGGTATGATATGATTTTGGGAAGATAGATTGATGGGTTTAGAACCTTTCAAAATCCTTGTTCCCAAATTTTATCTATTATCATTCTATCATTGAGCTTCTAGCGGTGATTTTTACTTGTAAATGTAAGAAATAATCAAGTGTCTTGGAACCTTTCTTTAGAAACCTAGAAAGGAACTTAATTCGGTTTACTGAACTTCTTTCCTTCTTCAAAACTTTCACCCTTGTTCAAACTTCGACTTTTGGATTTGGACTCGTGATCCATCAAATGTTTTTTCATGTGCTTTATTTTGTTCTTGACTTGTTTCTTCTTCTTCAACATCTTTTTACCGGCCAAATTGATTTCGAGAGCATAAGTCCTGTGTAAAGTTAAGTCTTTGTATGGTGCTGGTTTTAGTTAAGTTAATACGATGGGAGCTTACAGAATAGGAGACCTAATAATTATTGAATTTGCGTAAATGCATTATGTGTTTGAAATCTTTTAATGCATTGGAGCTGGGTCTTTGGACTAGGGTTTTTTATGTTGGGGAATGGTGGGTTGGTCCGAGAAAAATTGTGGATTTCTTGATTACTAATTTTCGTGGATTTGGTGGCAATGGAGACCTCAAGAAGTTTTGGGTTTGTTATGTAGTTCTCTGGTCCATGTGGTTGGAAAGAAATAGGTGAATTTTAAGTGATCAATTCTTTCTTATTATTAGTAATTTTGTTTGAGATAAGGAAAAACTTCTAGCTTTATTATGGGCTGAGGCCATTGCCTCTTTCAACATTATTCTTTAATGTGTAAACAATATTGGAATATATCAATGTAGTTAACTTCTCAATCCTTGTATTCAACCGAGGTTTCTTCATTAATAAAATTTTTCTTTATGAAAAAATAAAATGATATTCATGCAATGAGGATTAAGAAGAAATATATAAAATTTAGCTGAAAAATCAAGATTTATGGTTCAATTTCACAAGTCTCGAGGACCTATTCCATGATTGTGCAATTTTTTACTTCTTTGGGTGTGGAGGAATTTTTTTAGGGATTCAGGGATATGGCAATGAAACGGGAGACACTAGAGAGATAAAATTTTGGTTGTTATTATTGATTCGCTTCTAGTTCTACTTACCTTGCATACGACTTATCAACTGAAACAATTAAAATTTATGATATACCTTGACCGTCTATAGCTATATGCTTTTGTTAAATATTTGTAATGATAACTAGGTAAGGAATTCTTTTTTTGCATGGGACCAAAAAATTTTTATAATTGTAAAGACACATTGATTGACAAGAGAAAGCGAACAAGATTTCAAAAAATGGGGGAGGACCATAATGTAAATGATGTACTTGCTTTGGTAAAGTAGAATTTTGCCAAAAAAAGGAAGAACAAAAGAACAAAAAAAACTCCATAGTAGAAAGGTATTTGGCTTAGTGTCACCATTTTCACTAGTCTATAATCGTTTCAGCTTGCAGTGGAGTGCATTTTTTGTTCAGCCTGTATCCGTTTTGTGGAGTGTTGTCTTCCAGAAGGACTTACAGGTTTGCTTTGTACACCCCTTATATCTGAATTTGGTAATTTTAACACTACTTTGAAATGTGATAGAGCTTGGATGCTATGCAGAGAAGCTCTGGTCTGGGCTTGAGAACTTTGTGTTTGACTGGCTTATCAATGCAGACAGGTTAGCTCTTTGTGCATTCTGCTTCATTCTTTAGGATATCATATCGTCCTTTATTCTCCAGTTTCTAATTTACAGTTCCAATCTAACATCTCCTTACTAAATTTAATTGAGAAAGAATTGGAATATACGAGGATAGAATTAAAATGTGGCCCCTATTTGACTGAATTTTGGATGAAAATCATTAGAATGTTGGTGATACCGGAATATAATACGCACACTTGTGAAAAATTTGATAGTTGTATTGAAATTTTTTTGGAAAATACATAATCATACATTCTGTATTTGAAAAAGGTGTGTTGATGCTGAGAAACCAAAAAATGTGATGATATACATGTGTGTACTTGGTGCCATTTTGAGTTGCATGATTTTTATTCATGGTGTTGAAAACTATGGGGATGCGTTGATCATTCGTTGAGTGGCTAACTTGTGCAATCTAGTAATCAACTATTTAAAATATATGAATGTAAGCTAAAATCAATTTTCCTGTTATTGACGACATCAATATAGTTTATGGTAGAGGGGGTCATATAATGTATATATTTATTGCTTGTGATAGTGTGTAACAAAAATTGTCAAAAATACTATTTTTTTGCAGGGTTGTTAGCCAGGTAGAATATCCATCCCTTGTTGATTTGAGGGGGCTGCTCTTGGATCATGTTGCTCAACTTTTAGGCGCTTTATCTCGTATAAGGTAAACTGAGTTTTGAACTTATCGCTTCTGGTTTCTGTTGAATAACTAGAGTGCCTTAGCTGTATTTTGTTATGATCTGTTTTCCATTCAAAGGTATGCATATTTTTATTTGATTATGTTTTTATGTATTTTTAATTTTTTTATCCAATAATCTTAATGTATATTGAAGTTGTTCCTCCTCTTACTATTGACTACTTTAAAAGTTTGATGCTCTGTTAAGATTTGGGAAACATGCCTATTACTTTGAGTCTTAGAAAGCTGTCAAAAGTCTTAGAGATGGATATCAATGATAAAGATAACTAAAATGTCAGAATGCAACAAAAATTAATTAAATTTGAAAGTATTTTGGTGTTATTGTTGTGACAAATGTTTTTAAAGAGATATATTCAGTATTCTGTAACCTATAATTCTTGCTTTATGGCTTTTAGGTTTTTGAATAGGCATCTTCAAGCATATATTGAATGATTATTCTGGGCATGCTTATGGTGAGTGATTATGGTTGGCATGCTTATAGGTTTTTGCATAGCTCTTCATTTATCAATAAACTTATCCTTATTTAAAAAAACGTAGGAACAAGAAATATATTGTAGGTTTTAATGGGATGGATAAAATTAGAATGGGGCAAGATCAGAGGGATGATTGTATTTGTCAAATTCTACTTTTTAGTTATCCATAATAAAACACCTATGCTTCTAAACAAAAGTTGCTCTTGATTCTTGAATAATGGGTTCATCTAGCTATCCATTTTTAATTACACGAGGTTTAAAATGGAAGTCTGAATGCACTCAGGGCCGATTCTTTACAAGAGCAGCATGAGCAGGCCCGTTATTTTGAGGGTTCTAAATTTTTTTCTTATATATATATATATATATATGTATATATATTAAAAAAGAGCTATAATATTTTAACATAGATGAAAAAGTGATAATACAATAAATGACAATGATTTTCCATAATTGATGGTCATGACTACTTATTTGTTTTTGGGTTATTGGTTGGTGGATATAATTTGGTATTTTTTCATGATAATCATTATGTTTAATTAACTAAATAATGATATCTTCAATTATTTGTTTTTCTAGGTTAATAAGTGAACTGAATATATTAGTGTTTTGTCTAATTGATAAAATTAGTTGTAAATGCGCGACAGTCACGGTACATAATTAACATTAATAACAATGTTTATAATAAATAATGCAGAAGTCTATAATGCCGAGCTGCTAAACTCCATTAAAATTAATAACCGGTTAAAATATAAGTTTAAAATATTACAACTGAGAGAATAAGACATAAAGTTTATCTCAAAACATAATAGAAGCCTAAATACATCATACCCATCAAAGTCATCAAGCAAAATAAAATGCAGCAAAGTCCTCAATGAAGTAAATAAATGTTTTTGTTTCCTTAATGAATCCCCTTTCTCAATTTTCACATTTCACAGTTTGAGTTCAGGGGGCTTGAGGTAACGATTATTCATAGCTCACTACCCCCTTAGAAGCTTCATCTTATAAAGGTGTGAATGAATGCTTGTGTATGATATCTAACTATAAAAATTAAGAATAGAGAACTGAGTGATTATCTGTTTTCTTTTTTTTCTTTGTTCTTGAAGGTCTTTTAAACTTTTAAAATGGCAAGTTGATACAGAAGTTGTACTTTCTGATTATCTGGTCGGTGCCAGTCTATGATGGTGTACTGAACTTACATGTGGACATATATTCCTTGCTCATATAGGTTTAGCTCTGTAACTGAGCGTTTCTTCATGGAATTGAATACTCGGAGAATTGACACTAGTGTTGCCCGAAGTGAGACATTGAATATCATCAGTGGCATGCGCTACTTGAAACTTGGGGTAGGTGTGTTGATTTGTTGTTCACACATATGAGAGATCAGCACTGTAACAAGTGGCATTTGTCAGGTTAAGACAGAAGGTGGATTGAATGCATCAGCCTCTTTTGTAGTAAAAGCAAATCCGCTGAACCGTGTTCCACCACATAAACGGAAAAGTGAACTCCATCATGCACTTTGCAATATGCTCACAAATATTTTGGCCCCACTAGCTGATGGTGGAAGAAATCAGTGGCCCCCCTCTGGTGTGGAACCTGCTCTAAATCTTTGGTATGAGGCGGTAGGACGAATTAGATTGCAGATGCTCCATTGGATGGACAAGCAGAGCAAACATATAGCTGTATGTAATGACTCTAAAGTTCTTTAGTTTGTAAATCATGCTGTAATATTGAGCTTTTTTTGAGCATTAAGGCTACAATCTGCTTTTAGCATTAGTCAAGAATGCTTTCCTACGTGGAGTTAGTTTGCTATGAAGATTCTTGTAATTCTTTGTAATCTTATATCAATCATTGAGGGGGTCTGGATACACATGTTTCTTTCTTTTTTTTTTTTTTGTTTACTTCAGTGCATGCAAGTCTTCCTACATATTTGATTTTGGAAAGAAAAAGATGTAAATTTTTAGAAGACTAGTATTATCAAATTTTGATTTTAAATGCAATGTTCAGTGTGATACTGTGATCCATTTATCCTGCTGATCATCCATTGAAATAGTTGCTTTGCTTCATCTCATGTAAGGCCAATTGTTTTATATAAGGAAATGGCAAATTTTTTTCATAATTAGTTTTTCAAAATTGAAACTCATCCATGCTTTTCAACTAAATACTAATGTAGCTTTTCAATTAAGTCCCTACATGCTTTTTGATCTTCATGTATATTGTTTCTGTTAGCATATGGATATGGTGACGAACTTCATTCTATTTGGTTAGGATCTGTCTCTTTGATATATTCTGTGAACATTTCTCTGTCATTTGAATTTGTGACATACTTTGATATTCCGCGGAACTTTCTTGGTTGCTGCTGCTGATTTAATTCATTTTGGTACAGGTGGGATACCCTCTCGTGACTCTTTTTCTTTGTCTTGGAGAGCCTCAAACTTTCGAAGCTAATTTTGGTCCACACATGGAGCAGCTTTACAAGCTGCTGCGAGTAAGTGCATAAAACTTGTGTATGGAAAAAATGCTTGCTTGTGTTTTTTTTGTACCTAACAATGTTTCCTTGTTCGATATGATTGTTCTATTATAACTATGGAGCTGATGAATTTCCTCCATTATTTTCCACTTGTTTATCCTACTATGTGTCCATGCTTGTGCAGGATAAGAATCATCGTTTTATGGCTTTGGATTGCCTCCATCGCGTTGTGAGATTTTATCTGGGTGCGTATGCGCCTAGTCACCCACCAAATCGTGTTTGGGACTACCTGGATAGTGTCACCTCACAATTGCTAACTATACTAAGGAAAGGAATGCTTAGTCAGGATGTCCAACATGACAAACTTGTTGAATTTTGTGTGACTATAGCAGAAAGCAACCTAGATTTTGCAATGAACCATATGATTTTGGAATTGCTAAGGCAAGATAGTTCAAGTGAAGCAAAAGTTATTGGTCTCCGTGCTTTGCACAGAATTGTTGTGTCTCCATCTAGTGAATATCTTGGATTGGAAATTTTCCAAGGTGATTATTGGTATTGATAACACATTGAGCGTACGTTCATTTCCTTTTGTCATGTGAATATTCAGATTTCTGAATATCTAAGATTTTTTTTAATGACAGAGCATAATATTGGCCACTACATTCCAAAGGTGAAGGCTGCTATTGAGTTTATCATAAGGTCTTGCCATCGAACATACAGTCAGGCTCTTCTCACTTCTTCAAGGACAGCTATTGGTAGGTGTACCTTACTGAGCTGTTAGTTCACTATATATTTATCAACGCTATCAGCTAGTTAAGTAGTGACTCTACTACTCAGTCTGGTGCTTTTGAAGATGGTTTGCCCAAAGTATGCATTTGTTGGATAGAACTCAGGGTGTTCCACTATATCAGTATAATCGATGTATGATAGCCTAACTTGAAGGTGCTTGTGTCCTTGTAGTTTGCTGATTTGAATTGGAAAAGAAATGAATTTTATGACATTTACTCTTGATGTACGGATTTGGTATATACTCCCTTTGTGTTGAAAGTCTTCCAAGTTTATTGGGTAATGTGGCTTCAAAAATCTTGTAAAGGAGGTGATACATGAATGAGAGTTAAAAATTCATCCTATCTTACTTCTTTAAATAGAATGGGTCAATCAAAAACAATCTTTTCGTTATTACAAGGGTGAGGTTGTGTACATACTTGACCTCAAAACACTGCTTAGTTGGGATCCTAGGTGTGACCTACTTAATGTCAGTAGGGTAACGAAGGATATTGGGGGAGGCAAAATGAGGGGATGAAGTTTTTACACATTTATTTGCTGTGGTAATCACTTGCATGCTGTTTGCATCTACAGATTCTGTCACAAAGGAAAAATCTCAAGGCTATCTTTTCCGCTCGGTTTTGAAATGCATACCGGACTTGATAGAAGAGGTTGGACGAAATGATAAGATCACTGAAATTATTCCTCAACATGGCATAAGTATTGATCCTGGTGTACGTGAAGAAGCTGTGCAAGTGCTGAATCGAATTGTGAAATCTTTGCCCCAACGTCGATTTGCCGTCATGAGAGGGATGGCAAATTTTATCTTACGTCTTCCTGATGAGTTTCCACTTCTTATTCAAACATCATTGGGACGTTTGTTGGAATTGATGCGTTTCTGGAGATTACGATTACATGAAGAAAGGCTAGAGTTTGATGCACAAGATGCAAAGATTATGGCCCAGGATATAGGTTCCTTCAGGAGGCCTTCTGTTCATCGTTCTGGAGAAGCTGTTGATTTTCGTGCTTCTGAGATTGATGCTGTTGGTCTGATCTTTCTTTGTTCTGTTGATAGTCAGATCAGGCATACTGCGCTGGAGTTGTTACGCTGTGTGCGAGCCTTATGGAATGACATAAGTGATCTTGCTGTTTATGAAAAACAAGATCAGACTTTGAGGAACGAAGCTGAACCTATATTCATAATTGACGTCCTTGAGGAAAATGGGGTATGAGTTTTTTTTTTTTTTTAAATTATACCGTTTTATCTCAATTTATCTCCTCCACATTACGGCGCTCAAATTTATGCATTTCATGAAGTCAATATATTTCTTAACAGGATGACATTGTTCAGAGCTGTTACTGGGATTCTGGTCGCCCATTTGACATGAGACGTGAATGTGATGCTGTTCCACCTGATGTTACCATTCAATCCATTCTGTTTGAAAGTCCTGATAAGAATAGGTGGGCTAGGTGTCTCAGCGAGCTTGTGAAATATGCTGCTGAGCTTTGCCCAAGATCTGTTCAGGAAGCAAAGTAAGCAGCATTGCATTTTGATGTGAATTTGTTTTAATTAAATGTTCAGAAATTCTCAAATGAGACGGTCTTATGGTGAGACCATCTCTATTGGATGGCCTAACATAATGTATACTTATGGTCTTGAAGTGATCATTTATAACCTTGAAGTAATCACTTAGAATCTTAAAGTTACCAATTATAAGTGATCACTTTTTATAGTCTTAAGTGATCGTTTATAACCTTAAAGTAATCACTTACAATCTTAAAGTGATGACTTACAATCTTAAAATGACAATTATAACCTTAAAAGTGATTATGTACAGTTTTAAAGTGATTATTTTTTATAGTTGTAAAGTGATCACTTATAGTTATTGATCACTTACAATCTTAATGTGAACAATTAGGTAAATGGGGACGGTGTCATACAAGAGTTGTTAAATGTTTGAGTGATGTACCTTGTTAGTACGAGTACAGGGAGTTATTTGTGCTTGTATGATTGTTCTTGACATGCTATTTTTGATTAAATTTGTTGTACTTGATTCTAAATTTTATATTTATTTAGTGATGAATTTTCTTGTCAATTGAAATGCAGAGGTTTACTCTATATGAATGTATATCTTAATGCTTGAATCTGAATGATCATAAAACTATCTTTGATATGTTATGACAGGTCTGAAGTGATTCGCCGTCTTGCATATATTACACCTATTGAGTTAGGTGGCAGGGCTAATCAGTCACAAGATGCTGATAACAAGTTGGATCAGTGGCTCATGTATACAATGTTTGCTTGTTCATGTCCTCCAGATGCTAGGGAGGCCGCCAGCTTTGGATCAACAAAAGAGCTTTTTAGACTTATTTTTCCATCACTAAAATCTGGATCTGAAGCTCAAGTGGTAAGTGTATAAATTGTAGGATCTCATGAATAGTTTATTCTTATTTATCTGATAAATTCTTTTATATTGTCATTTCGTCAATGATTTGTCTGTGAGACTTATAGTGATGTTGTAGAATAGAAATGACAAAAAGAGCTTTGATATTACTTTGTCACTTGATGCCCTTTGCTAACTTTGTCGTAAATAAATTCATGGAAACTTGTATTTACTTGCTAAGTTACATTTTTTAGCTTGTCTAGTTAAAATATTCCGTCTGCCTTTAAAAGTTTGCCCACATTACAATAATAGGCAGGTTCAATTTGCTTGTCCATATTAGAATATTTGTCATTTTAAGAAAGTATATTTTACCTAAATGTCCTTGGTTTGTTTACAAAACCACAAATTTATGCTTAATTGATTCTTACTTGGTTGTGTTTATTAAATGCTCTCATCCTCTTTAAGAAAAGTTTTGAAACTTTCCTTTCCTATCCCCCTTTTTAACTTCCCTACCTTGTTATCATTTTGCTATTTCTCTTACAGCATCATAATCAAACGTTTCTAATTTTTTATTTTTTTTTTAATTTTTGAAGTTCATACTTTTATCTTCATTTTGAGACCCAGTTTGTGGCTTAAGCCATTATTGTTGGAAAATGACAAATGAGAAAAAAATTAAGAATTCATTGTTACATACATTTATACTTTTCTATGATTAAAAATTCTCATTATAACCCAAAATTCACTCTTCCAATTTCTGTCTCCTTTTTGCCTCATGGACTAATCAGAGACGTAAAGAGTGCTAATTACACGTGTTTTTATTATGATTTTCAAAGTACATATTCCCCTTGAAGCATTGATTTGACTTGCTTGTTACAGAATGCTGCTACGATGGCTCTTGGTCATTCTCATCTGGAAGTTTGTGAAACTATGTTTGGAGAACTAACATCTTTTATTGATGAGGTATCTCTTGAGACAGAAGGAAAGCCCAAATGGAAGGTATGATAATTGATGAGTTAATTGAAGCTACTGTTTTAACTGGACTGTTTATTGTTGAAAATATGAGTTGATTCTTTCACATCCAAATGGTGAACCTCTGCGTCTTTAATGATTTTAAGCATGGATGACTGGCCAAGGTGTTTTCTTCCTTTCACTGTCCCTCTCTCCTCACCCCTCTTCTTTGGCGAGGGACAGATTGACGAAATGGACCTCCAAGATGAAATAAAATGTGATACTTGCATGCATATTCCTTTAGTATCTGTGAGACATGCATGTATAGTTTGCTGGTTTAAAATTATTTTATGGCTGAAAAAGTTTATCTTGTGTGGAGGTTCTTTCTAC
The DNA here is from genome assembly GCF_026212465.1 of Amaranthus tricolor. NCBI lineage: Eukaryota > Viridiplantae > Streptophyta > Magnoliopsida > Caryophyllales > Amaranthaceae > Amaranthus > Amaranthus tricolor. The sequence goes on along the minus strand of NC_080054.1, from coordinate 26,417,304 downwards.
TGTAGTTTCTGTGTTTCATTTTTGTAAAAGGGAATGAGGGGTTGATGTCGCTTAGTTCTGAGAATGGTGCTAGTTAATTATAATACAAAAAGCCTGATAGTTCCTAGTGTCTAGTTCGGTGTTTTTGTTTACAACTTTTTAAAGCATTACAGGAATGCTGAAATAAAAAGAAGACGAAAGTGAGTGACTAGTTTTCGCCTTTGTGATGCTCAGATTCGAATTTGTGTATGGGTCTCCTATAAATACACAAATCCAATGTGTAAGTTGCACTTCTATGTTACTGTGAGTTTTTGCCTTTATGATGCTTAGATTCGAATTTATGTATTGGTCTTAAATACACAATTCCATTATGTGTAAATTGCATCTTATTTTACTGTGACCTTATTCTGGTGGGGGCGGTCGAAAAGAGCTAGTGCTTTTATGCAGCTTTTTCAGTTGTTACTGCATATAGGCTTCACAACAACAGATGTTGAAGTAAAAATTACAATAGATGATTGAATTTAATAATGAACAGCAATTAGAATGAATACTTGATTATTTTACAGGCTTCTCGTTTTCCTTTTTTCTGGCTTGAAGCTTCAAGACTTCATTTTTTGATTTTGATGTCAAGTTGATACATGATGGTAATGTCTTCAAAATGAATGTGAATGTTGAATCTGATTTTGTGCTTTATTGTTATTCTAGGGAGAAGTTTCTTTTAGACTAACAACTTGTTGAAACGTATTTATTCTCCATACTATGTTACATGCCCTTATGGAGATGACAAATCTGTCTTTGACATGTAGAGTCAAAAGTCTCGCCGGGAAGAGCTACGTATTCACTTAGCAAATATCTATCGAACTGTGGCAGAGAAAATTTGGCCTGGCATGCTCAGCCGGAAACCTGTTTTCCGCCTTCACTACTTAAAGTTCATTGAAGAGACACATCGACATATCCTGACTGCATCATTAGAAAGTTTTCAAGATATGCAACCCCTCCGTTATGCTCTGGCCACTGTCTTAAGATATCTTGCTCCCGAATTTGTTGAATCAAAATCTGAAAAGTTTGATCTTAGAACAAGAAAGCGGTTGTTTGAACTTCTTCTTTCTTGGAGTGATGATATGGGTTGTGCTTGGAATCAAGATGGGATTAGTGATTACCGACGTGAGCTGGAAAGATATAAAGCTTCTCAGCATGTGCGCTCAAAGGATTCTGTGGACAAACTTTCGTTTGATAAGGAACTTAATGAACAAGTAGAAGCTATACAATGGGCATCCATGAATGCTGTGGCTTCACTCTTGTACGGACCTTGTTTTGATGACAATGCCAGGAAAATGAGTGGCAGAGTGATATCCTGGATTAATAGTCTGTTTATTGAGCCTGCTCCAAAGGCTCCATTTGGCTATTCACCTGCGGATCCAAGGACTCCATCTTATTCTAAATATGCTGGTGATGGTGGGCGAGCTGCAGGGCGTGATCGACACAAAGGTGGCCATCTTCGTGTTTCCTTGGCAAAATTGGCGTTGAAGAATCTGCTTCTGACAAATTTAGACCTCTTTCCTGCTTGTATAGATCAGGTCTCTCCCCTTTAAATCTCATAATTAATTATTGGTTCCTAATGTGTCCATAATTTGTTCATTTTTGATTGAGCTAAAGCTTTATAGTGCTCTGGTTTCTAATTATAGTGGACTATAGTAAAATGGTTATGAAATCACGTGCTTTGTTCATTTATGGGAAGTTGCAAATGATGTTAGCTATCAAGAGTCAATCAGAAGCAATCTATTTATTATTAATGATTGAGCTACTTAATGACATTGTTGTAGTGTGCACTGAATGTGATGTTGAACTAATTTATGCTATACCGATCTTTTGTTGGGAAACTTTTTATTGTTGTCACCGTTAAGTATTCTGTGCGTGTATTCCACCTTGATTTTTCTAATTTTGGATCAAGAAAAAACTTTTTATGTTCTAACCTGGTATCAGAACCATTTTTTTGAGAGCTCTGAAGTTTAGTTTCTCTTTGTCATCTGCATTCTTATGTTGTAATTGTATTGAGTTGAGTGTCTAAATGTATCAACTTTAGTCGTATAGATTAGTGAATATAGAGTTCTCAAGGACTAATAATTATCTGATTTTTTTTTCACCAGTGCTATTACTCTGATGCTGCCATAGCCGATGGGTACTTCAGTGTTCTGGCTGAAGTCTACATGCGCCAAGAGATACCTAAATGTGAAATTCAGAGATTGCTGAGCTTAATTTTGTACAAGGTTGTTGATCCATCAAGGCAAATTCGAGATGATGCCTTGCAGATGCTTGAGACTCTTTCTGTTCGTACATGGGCAGAAGATGGAATGGAAGGCTCAGGTAGCTATAGAGCTGCTGTTGTTGGAAATCTCCCTGATTCTTACCAACAGTTCCAGTATAAACTTTCCTGCAAACTTGCAAAGGATCATCCTGAGTTGAGTCAGCTTCTCTGCGAGGAAATTATGCAGAGGCAGCTTGATGCTGTTGACATAATCGCCCAGCATCAGGTCTTAACGTGTATGGCACCCTGGATAGAAAATCTTAATTTTTGGAAACTAAAGGATGGTTGGACTGAACGCTTGTTAAAAAGTTTGTACTACGTTACTTGGCGGCATGGTGATCAGTTTCCTGATGAAATTGAGAAGCTTTGGAGTACAATTGCTAGCAAGTCTAGGAACATTAGTCCAGTTCTTGACTTTTTAATAACCAAAGGTATTGAAGATTGTGACTCCAATGCTTCTGCTGAAATTAGTGGTGCTTTTGCTACTTATTTTTCAGTTGCAAAAAGGGTGAGCCTGTACCTTGCAAGGATCTGTCCGCAGCGGACAATAGATCATCTTGTGTATCAATTAGCACAACGGATGCTTGAGGATAGTGTAGAACCTCTAAGGCCTAGCACCAGCAAGATTGATATCAACAGTAATGCCATATTGGAATTTTCTCAAGGACCTGTAGCTCCACAAGTCACATCTATTGTTGACAGCCAGCCACATATGTCACCTTTGCTCGTTCGAGGCTCTCTCGATGTTCCTCTGAGGAACACTAGTGGGAGCTTGAGTTGGCGCACTGCTGGTGTAGGTGGGCGCAATGCCTCAGGCCCACTGAGTCCTATGCCTCCTGAGATGAATGTTGTTCCTATCACTCCTGCCGGACGTTCAGGTCAGCTTCTTCCATCTTTGGTCAACATGTCTGGGCCTTTGATGGGGGTTCGTAGTTCTACTGGGAGTATACGCAGCCGTCATGTGTCCAGGGACAGTGGTGATTACTTCATTGACACTCCAAACTCTGGTGACGATGGCTTGCATTCTGGTGTTGGAATGCATGGTGTTAATGCAAAAGAGCTTCATTCAGCTCTGCAGGGTCACCAACAGCATTCACTCACTCAAGCAGATATTGCTTTGATTCTGCTTGCTGAAATTGCCTATGAGAATGATGAAGATTTTAGGGAGCACTTACCTTTGCTTTTTCACGTGACTTTTGTTTCGATGGACAGTTCAGAAGATATTGTTCTTGAGCATTGCCAACACCTTCTTGTTAACTTGTTATATTCGCTAGCTGGGAGGCACTTGGAGCTGTATGAGGTAGAAAATAGTGATGGAGAGAACAAGCAACAGGTAGTCAGCTTAATCAAGTATGTGCAATCTAAGCGTGGAAGCATGATGTGGGAAAATGAGGACCCCACTGTTGTTAGGCCTGATGTCCCAAGTTCGGCACTTTTGTCTGCACTAGTGCAAAGCATGGTTGATGCAATTTTTTTCCAGGGGGATCTTCGAGAGACCTGGGGAACAGAAGCGTTGAAATGGGCCATGGAGTGTACTTCAAGGCATCTAGCATGCCGGTCCCATCAAATATACCGAGCATTGAGGCCAAAGGTAACCAGTGATGCCTGTGTTTCACTTCTCCGTTGCCTGCACAGGTGTTTAACTAATCCTCAACCTGATGTTTTGGGATTCATTATGGAGATCCTGTTGACACTCCAAGTGATGGTAGAGAACATGGAACCTGAAAAAGTTATACTTTATCCCCAGCTTTTTTGGGGCTGTGTTGGGATGATGCACACAGATTTTGTGCATGTTTACTGTCAGGTCCTTGAGCTTTTCTTGCGTGTGATAGATCGCTTGTCCTTCAGGGAAAGGACAACAGAAAATGTGCTCCTATCTAGCATGCCCCGTGATGAGCTTGATGCTAATGTATCTGAAGTGGGGGAATTCCAGCACTCGGATTCAAGGACAGGTGTTGATCTTGGTGGTAAAGTTCCTGCATTTGAAGGTGTGCAACCTCTTGTTCTGAAAGGGCTTATGTCAACTGTTAGCCATGGTGTTTCTATTGAAGTCCTGTCACGCATCACATTCCCATCATGTGACTCTATTTTTGGGGATCCAGGAACGAGGCTTCTCATGCATATTACTGGCTTGCTACCATGGCTCTGTTTACAACTTAGCAAGGATCCCATAGGGCTTGCCTTGCCTCTACATCAGCAGTATCAGAAAGCTTGCTCTGTTGCTTCCAACATCGCACTCTGGTGTCGAGCGAAATCTCTCGAGGGGTTGGCCACTGTATTCTTAGCCTACTCGCAAGGTGAGTTCAAGACTATAAACAATCTACTTGCTTGCATAGCTCCATTATTGTGCACCGAATGGTTCCCAAAGCACTCAGCATTAGCGTTTGGGCATCTTCTGAGACTATTAGAGAGAGGGCCTGTTGAGTATCAGCGAGTGATTCTTCTTTTGTTGAAAGAACTACTTCAGCATACTCCAGTTGATGCTGCCCAAAATCCACATATGTATGCAATCGTCTCCCAGCTGGTCGAGAGCTCTTTGGGGTGTGACGCACTCAGCGTTCTGGAAGCCCTATTGCAAAGTTGCAGCTCCTTGAGTGGGTCTCACCTGCACGAGCCTATCAGTTATGAGAACGGCCATGCTGGGGCAGAAGAAAAGCTACCTGCACCTCAGACTTCATTCAAGGCTCGTAGTGGGCCCTTACCTTATGTCCTGGGATCAGGTTTTGGAACGGCATCAATGTCTCATGGGCAAGTTGAATCCGGCATGCAATCCAAGGAAATTGCCTTACAAAATACACGGTTTCTTTTGGGACGGGTTTTGGATAACTGTGCTCTCGGAAGGAAGAAAGACTATAAAAGGCTGGTGCCTTTTGTCTCAAATATTGGAAATCCTTGAGCTATTTTATTCACTGTATATAACTTCAATTTTTGCTGCTGCTTGTGTATGTAGTATTTACGATGCTCGTACGACATATAAAATTTATTCTGTTAGCATTGCTCTTGAAGATGCAAGAATAGTTAGCACATAATTTCTGTATATAGCTGGTAGAAAGTTATCAGTATGTAATGTATCTGGATTATGGTATGTAAAGATGTTTTTAAAATTTACATTATGCATTTTAGAAGGTCAACTCACCCCCTTAAGACAATGGTGCCCCTATATAGGAGCATATATCTTTTTAAAATATCCAAATTAGTTGTTTAAAATTCTTACACAAAATATGTAATTATATATTATGTTAACAATTTTACCAAATATATGACCTTTTAAAAAAAAAAAAAATCCTCGTGTTTTTTAAAAATTTATTTACTGAATACATGACTTTTGTATTTAATTAAACACATCAAAGTCTAAGGTAGATACATGAAATTGCTATAATAAATTATAAAAATGCTTTACATAATTTGACTCAAATTTTAAACAAAAAGTAAATTAGATTTTAAATTAAGTAAACAGAATTGCTTCATATTAATTATCATTCACTAAAAAAATCAATTTGTAAAGGTTGTTAAAAAATAAGATTTGTTATTTTCCAATATTTTTATTATTATATATGATGTGATCAAATAATTTCATTTGTAGAGGTTGTTAAAAAATAAAATTTATTCATTTTCAGCATTTTTATTATTATATATGATACATCCCGCTAATCCTAAAAAATAAAAATAATAGTTAAACTTAAAGAAAAAAAATTCAATGCCACCTTAACAAAATATTGATTATTATATTTTGTCCTACTCAAATTACTTACTTTCAATTTTAGTTCGTCGAAATAAATTTATCACATTTCTATTTTTGAATATTACACCCCAATTTTACTATCTACATTCTTTTTTATTTTTAAGTATCTATATTTTAACATACTATACTCAATTTTTTAGTTTTCTTGTTAAAATAAAGACATATTTAACAAATAACTATTATCTAAAACTATTTACTAATTTAACGAACTGAAATTTTTTCTTGCAAAAAGTTCAAAAGCCAAATGACAATAAAAAAACCATATACATAATTTTTAGTTTGGACTTAAAAACTAATTTTAGATAATAGTCGAATATTTTCCTAGAATATTGCAAATTAAAAAATTAATTCCCACATTGCTTGAAATGGGATTCTATTTCCCACATTACCGTCCACGTAGGATAGGTGTGAGAAATTTTTTATTTTTTTATTTTTTTAATATAACCACTACATGAAGTGGCGGTTTTGTTTAGGGATCTGAAGTAAACCGCTAGATGAAATGGCGGTTTGTGAATTTTTAATTTTTTTTAAAAAAAAATAATAATATTGAGTAAACCGCCACTTCAAGTGGCGGTTTTGTAGCAATACAAAACAGCAGCTTCGAGCATTTGTTCACTTCATTCCATTTTCCTCTTTGCTTCTTGCTGCCGGTATTAGGTTAAAAAAAAAATTTCTTCACTCTCATTTATTTCAAATTTACAATTCCTCTCATTCAACTAAACTAATCAACTACATTTCCATCTTCTCCTTGTGTACTAGTTCATTTTCATCCTCATTTAAGGTATGAATAAAACCCTAATTTTTTTTCAATATGCAAATTGTTTTTTTGTTCATTATTGTTTTCAATTGAAGTTATAAATACGTTGATTGTTTGTTACATTCTCTTGTTATCATGATTTAAGCTTACATTTTACACATTTGTAGTTGAATTTTATGATTTGGTTTGTATGCATATAAAGTGTTTGATGAAATGCTTCAATGAAAGTTTATTACTTTGTAGGGTTAGTTTAATGGTTTAGTATATATTCATGGTATTTTTAGCTTTTATATTTGAAATGAACCTTCTAATAAGTGTTCTAATACCTTAATATCACAAATTCTTGTATTCAAATTTACACCTCCCTTACTCACAATCAACAATTAAGTGTATGTGAAATCACATGAAAAACATGTTTGTATTTGCAGAATATGGATCATTATCCCGTTATAGTGTATTGGGGTGGGGAAGTAAGTTATACTAGATCCGATGTTGGGTATAATGGAGGATTAAATACAATGATGTTTATCCATCGTCAAAATACGACTTTTGAGGTGTTTGTTAGCAAAGTCTATGATGTAATTGGTTGTGATCGCAACTCTTTTATGTTAAAAATGGAGGATTAAATATTTATGTGATTTTTAAAACACTAATGTATGTAACAGCGATAATGGAGATACCGGGCTCAGTTGATCTATCAGTGCTTACGCTTCAGGCGACACACAGGAGCGTAGCTGTGTGGGAGGGCTCCACTGCCCAATTGGTTACTCGTCAGCACTACCAGGCGAGTACGTTACACTGGGAGGTAGATGATAGGGCATTAGAGGTAGTCAAGTTAGCTGGTTTCAGATACATTCACAGGTTGTTGGGCGGGGGCTTAGAGCTCGATCGAGCTCTTATCACTGCATTGGTGGAGAGGTGGAGGCTGGAGACTCATACCTTCCACCTCATAGTTGGCGAGTCAACGATCACGTTGCAAGATGTGGCAGTTATAATGGGACTGCCCATTGAAGGACAAGTAGTGATAGGTCATGGAGAGGGAAATTGGCCAGCATTAGTTCATGAGCTACTAGAGATTTGGCCTGAAAACCCTCAAGACCCCACACAACCGAAGATCATCGTTGGACGTCATTGAAGCTGACTTGGCTCCGAGAGCATTTTAGCGCGTTAGAGGATGACGCGGATGATGTAACGGTTGATAGACATGCATCTTGTACGTGTTTGGATGCATCTTGTTTCCAGACAAGAGCGGCGACTCGGTACAGTTGATTTATCTCCCTCTACTGGGAGACTTGGAGCGCGTAGATGAGTACAACTGGGGAAGTGCTACCCTAGCGTATCTGTATCGTAACTTATGTCGAGCATCTCGTAAGGGTGCCAAGGACATTGGTGGCTGCTTGATGTTGTTACAGATATGGTCATGGGAGCACATTCATATACGGAGGCCCATAATTCAGACGATTCGACCCGATGGGCAACATATTCAGGAAGATGACGCGGATGATTTTGAACCGATGTTAGGGTTACATCATCGTCGCGGAATGGATCCTTTAGTAGTAAGGTAGCAACACTCAATTCACTATTCAAATTCATAATTTCACTATTTTATGATACATGAAAATGTTAAACAATGTTCATTTGTTTGCAGCTGGCTTCGCGTATATCTTTCGAGATCCCACTCCCCACATACTCTCGTCTACTACAGAGACGCACTTGATTGACAACGGGACGAGCATGTTATTAACATTTACTATTTGTATTAGTTATGAATAAATTGTATATATTACTGAGCATATTGATTTCTATTACAGATGACATGGCAGCCTTACACAGCGGCTAAGATGGACGCTCTACCACATATATGTACATCGGGCCACGAGATTTGGAGATCGCGTTGTCCACTTATTTGCTTTGACATTATCGAGCTACAGCTCCCGGATCGTGTCATGCGTCAATTCGGTTTGGAGCAGGTTATTCCGCATGCCTGTGACACCCAACCTCAACTACATGCGATTGATCGAAGGACTGGGTACAAGAACTACGTCGTATGACATAGATTGCACGTAGATGCGCGGAGTGACCGAGCATCTCGTTTGGTTCGAGGAGATAACTTCACAGGTCATAGCTCTGGTATGTACATGAGTTGGTACATGCATATCTCCATATTACGCCTAACGAACACCACATTTGCGCAGCCAGGATCAAATTACCATCCGACATCCACGTTACTGGTACGTCTTCTTTCAACACTCATAACATACAGTAATACTTTAATGTCAGTCTTTTAACAATATAATGATAACATACAGGCTGAGCGCATCCGATCGGTGCTCATACAGTGCAATGACACGATTCAAGGGGCCACTACATCGCCAGTTGATGTGGGGTATCGGCTATGTTCTCAGACCCTAGGCTCCATTAACGCGTCATTGACTGATACATTAAGTCAGGCGGGGTATGAGTACCTCATACCGACTTCACCTATCATTGGCGAGGTAGATGACACATTCCACACTCCGTCTCCACGGAGTTCAGCCCACTGAGGTAGCTCTTCCGGAGGATCCAGTTCTCGGTCTACAAGAGGTTGCCAACGTTCATCTACTCGAGGTCGGTCTTCCAGATTGTCATCGACATCTGGTACTATGTCGCCATTCGTTCCTCCAGCTTCTATCACCACTCGTCCTCCACATCCATCGCCTCCGCAAAGGATCATCACATATCAGCGTGCTAGTCAACGACGAGCTCCTGCTCTTAATGTCATTGCGGAGGTTGACGAGTTCACACCATCATCATCAACCGGTGCGCAAACCAAAAGGGGCGGGGGATTGTAGGTTAACAAACTTTGTATATTCTTATATGATTTGAACTTCTTGTATGACTTTTCATGATTATAATATATCTTCGCATTATTTTCATAATTAATTTTTTCAAATCAAGTTGGTTCGTAATTGATTAATATGGAATAGATGGTATTGGATTAGTTTAATGCAGGTTGCGCTAACTGTTTAGGGGAAATCAAAGAAAAAAAATTGCAGGCCACAAACCAAACCGCCACATGAAGTGGCTGTTTTGCATGGACCAAACCGCCACCTGAGATGGCGGTTTGCCTTGGACCAAACCGCCACTTCATGTGGCGGTTTAGTGCTTAAGGCAAACCGCCATCTCAAGTGGTGGTTTTATCTAAAAATTTTTAAAAAAATAATTTTCCACGTGGATGGTATTGTGGGATATATTTTCTTATTTAATGCAAAGTGGGAATTAGTTTTATTTTGATCAATATAATGGAAAAGATTCATAATAGTCAATTACTAAATTTTTTTTACTGTTTGACGGATCAGAAAGCCAAAAGTATCAGCGCAGGACTGAATTTCAAATTTGAATTGTGCTACATTTATCGGAAACTGAGAAGTCCAGTGTATTCTTCTCGCGCTTGGAGGAAGAGGAAGAGGAAGAGGAAGAGAGTGACTGAGTGACTGAGTGATAGAGAACGGGAATTCCTTTTCAAAGTTAGGGCTCTATGTCCATCGCCGTACCAATTGAGCCAGATATGGTAAGTTCATCAGATTACTCTTTTTCTCCACTCAATTCTTATCTCAATTACTTACTTTTCAAACTTTGCAATTCAATTGAATGTGAATGTTGTCAAGTAACCAATTCAACTAAAAGCTTAAGCTGATGGTTGAGCCCCAAGATATGTTATATACTCTAACACGCCCCCCACACGAGACCCCATTGGGCTAGAAGTGTGGATGCGCATAGGCGCTGAATATTCCACTTTAAATGAGGGGTGGTTGAGATTCGAACCCGTGACCTCTCACGTTGGCTTCTGATACTATGTCAAGGAACCAATTCAACCAAAAGCTTAAGCCGATGGTTGAGGCCCCAAGATATGTTATATACTCTAACAAATGTGAATCTATTTGTTGTTTGATGAACTAAAGGGCGATTCATCGGATGAACTTGAACCGTTGTTTGACTACCGTCGAGTGCAGCCCGTTAATTTTGTCGACCTTGAAGATTCTGATTCTGATTCTGATTCTAAGCGAAGAAGAATTTCTAAATCTGCGGTATTTTTTGATTGTTTTTTCCTTTCTGATTCTTACGGTTTTTGTGTTAGTTTGCGTTTGTAATGATATTGTGATTATAATTAACTTGTTACCGTAGAATAACAAGCAAGATGCCATTAATGGAGAAGGAAAATCAGTGGAAGTGATTGATTGTGATGATATTGATGAGAAAGAGAATTGGTTGCCTCCTCCTCCCCCTCCTCCTCCTAACAATGTAGCTCCTTCATCAAAGCTACACGATGAAGCCACTATTAAGGAATTGAGGTATTAATCCCTTCTTTTCATCCTTTATGATTCATGCTTTAATTAACCATTAATAAAACAAACTTAGAAGGGTGTTTGCCTAGAATAATACAAACTTTTGTTTAATTATAAATTTCACCTTTGTTTTTTGTCAAATATCTACTATAAACAAAAACGGGTATTATTCTAGGAAAACACTTCTAAGTTAGTATTATTAATGGTTAATCAAAAGTTAGTATTGTTGTAGGAAAATCAATAAATGTTTGTATTATTCACTGTAATTTTTCTTTTTTAATATGCTTGAGGACCTTCTTTTTAAGTCTTTCATGTGAGAATATAACAACTTTATATCAAAAACTTTGTCCCGTTGCTTATTTAGGAAGAGTCAAGCTTAGTTGGATTTCCTCCCATCTGAATCCTTACTATCAATGTATTATGCTTTGTTTGATTGAGCAAAAAAGAGGGAAAGTAAGGGTGAGGAAATGGGGGAGTGATTTTTCATTTGGATCAAACAAGGAGAGGATGAAACTGGAAGGACATTCTTTATTTTTTGTGAGAAACTAGTCTTTCATGAAGAGGAGAGACTTGGAAGGAAAACCCACTCTTTTTTTCCTCCCCTTCCCCTTATCGTTTCTTCCGTTTCTTTTACTTTCTTCCTCTTTCTTTATCCAAACGTGTGCTTAATGAATGGCTTTGTATGTGACTTACCCTGTTTGAAACATATGCTGTCTTTACTAGTTATTTAATCCATGTTTTGAATCCATTTATTTTATTAATTTTCTTTTCTAAATGACACAATCATATTATTGAACAAATTTTCAACATGTCTTGTTTTTTATAGATTTGAATGTATTAAACACATTTTGAATAAGGATATTTAACAAAAAAAAATCTCTGTATTTGGGGGGGAGGGGGAGGTAGTGAATTCTTTCCCCTACCTCTAATATTGTGGTGCCTGCCTTAGCTATAACATATCCTTTGCTTGACGACTATGATGTAGAGTTTTTTTGACTATGCATGTACATTTGTCCAATTTTACTTTTTCTTGCTTAGCCTATGTAAGCAATCGCACACGTATGAGGAGTCTCTAGCATCACTCTTCCAAAAAGGTAGAAGTAAGCAATGGTGGGCTAGTTGATCACTTATTGTGCTATGGAATCTTGTATTATAGGGCTTTGTCAAATTTACTTGTGTAAATCTCTTAATTAGTTATGGTTTTTAATATTCAATTGAATGAGCAGTTAGTGAGAGTCTTGTTTTTTCTCCATATCAATTTCTACTTCTTAAAACTTTAGATTAACCATTATGAATCACACCATTCTATATCACCCTTGTTTTGTAAAAGTTTGTGCCCTTGAACCTGTAAGCAAGAAATGGATATGTGGAACAAGCTAATGCTTGATAACGTTCAATAAGATAGTTTTGGACCATAATTGGCGCCACACTAATAAAATCGACAAAAACTTTATTGATGTGTGCCACCGTACTAGAGTGGTCTTATCAATGATGCAGGTTTAAATATATCTATCTATCTAGGTGCATTTTCGCATACTTGCAAATGGAATAATGGATTATCACTACAAGGTTTATTATTCAATGTTATGAATCGATGGATGTCATAAGTGCTGATAGTAACATGATTGATTACAAATAATTGCTAGCATCAAACTGCTGTGTAGGGTGATTGATAGTGGCTGGTTCATGTCAGTGGTAAAGCCATGTTAAGCAGTTGTCTCTCTATATATTGAACTTAGATGAAATCTTTTATGTAGTGCTTTTTATGAATAGTAGTAACGTAAATGTATCCTAATACTTGTCAATGTAGACATGAGACAGTCATGCCTCTGCTAGCACACATGTAAATCATAAAATCTGTTTACAACACAAAAAAAAAAAATTGTAGATTTAATGTTTTTATATTATGAATTATGTCGGATGTTCTGATTAGAATATTGATCAAGGTTCTCAACTTACTTGGTTATAATAATAAGTGTAATCCAAGTGCAATTTTTTTTATGTACATATGTTTGATTAAGTAGTTGGAGTTGATTTGGTTGATATAGCAGTAATTAGAGGCAAACTCTAAGGAAAATTATTTTTTTTTATTAGCTTATAAACAAGTGACGTTGATGTAATGCAAATGCAAAAGTTGATGTAGGGTAGGGACTGGAACAAAGAGTGAAAGAGTTCAATTAATGAGCAGAGATAAAGTGGTTGGACTAAAGGTAGATAAGTAGGTACATTTTAGAGATATGTGTGCTAAAAAATGGAGAAAGTAAGAAGTGGAAGCTAAGAATGCTCTTGATCATTAATTTTGTGATGAGTAAAAATTTCATTAAACATATATGATTGTAGTTTAAGAGTGTGTCTATTGTAATTTCTGAATGTCGACTATGTTCTATAGATTTAGACCACTTCTTTACAGTTTTTCACTTTATATTTTATTTCATTGGTTTTATTATTTTCTTAAAGTGCATGTTTTTGGTTCAAAGAGAGTCTCTGGAAGCAATATATTTCGAGTTCAGATCATTAAATTCTACTCACACTGATGTTCTCTAAAACAGTTAAAAGTTTCAAATTAAAAACAAATGAAATGGTGCCTAGTTCCTCTTGGAAAAATAAAAAAGGGAAATAAAATGCTCTCATAGTTCATTTAGAAACTAGTTAAACTTTTCTGCCGTGTCAAAGGATTTTCTTTTGTATTATTCAATTTGTTGGAGGGTCAAGGAGCTATTTCATCTAGTGTTCTCTGTTTCCTTGGACGTTATTTGATCTTTCTTTGGGAATCTGTTATCTCTGCAGGCGTAAAAAGCTGGAATTGGCAACATTGGTCCAGTCATTACAAGCTGCAGAAGAAGCTGCAAATGTACCATTCTCACCCTCTTTTACGGAGGGCACTAAGGAAACATCAGAACCTGCATCTGATCGGACAAAGATAGTCATATCTATCCAAGACAAGAATGTAACTAAACAGTATCGCATATTTGCAGTATGTCCTTTTCTCTGTCATTCTTTTTTTTTTTACAGCTCGTTGGTTATCATAGTATGTTGCATCATCTAGAGCTAGAGGTTTGTCAATAAAAGTATGATGCAACTTCTGGAAACAGATCTTTTTCTGGGTCTTTTCTCTTTTGCAAGCTTGAAGCACCAGCATACCATACTGTTAACTAGACTTCTAAACCCAAAGGGTATTTGAAACTAGGGTTTTGCTGCCTCACTGCAGACAAATATAAGGAGACTCATTTTGGGCTGTGCAAAAGGTGTATTGTGTGACCTTGATTTCAAAGTTAAACCAACAGGCTAAATAATTTGCAGATTTAACTACTTGCTGACGCTAGTGCTTAGCTGGCCTTTGTTGACATTATGTTTGATTAGTCCATTTAAATTATTAATGTCAATTAGAGTGTTTTAGCTTTTTGAAGACGGATATAATTATAAAATTTTACTTAAAAATTTGCTCCTTTTAATAATCACAAGTTTGGTTTTTTACTTTTTATAAAGAAAATGCAATATTTGAATTGTTTTGATTGGACTTCCGCTGTAAATTGTACTGTCAAGCTCAACAGGCAAATGTGAATAATCAGTTGCTTGATATGTTGCCTGATATTCTGCAAGTTGTAAAATGTATGGTTTTCTGGCACGAGCGTAGCTGTGAACCTGTAATCACTATTCTGCTAGTTGTATAACTAAACAGTTTTGTAGATCATGCACATATGCAGCAAAGGTTTTAGTACTTTTGTAGATTATGCACATATTCTGTTAGTTGTGAAAAATTAACCACTATATGTTGCACAACTGCTGTTAACGTGGTGGCTTGCATGATTACATCACACAAAAACCAAGGGGGCACTATGAATTGATAGTCGAATTAATTCAGATTTTAAATTGGCATACGTGATGATCATGGAACCGTTCACTTGTAGTTTTAGATTAATTATTTCACTAATAAATAATCTACATATGTTTGGTCTTTAATTTGACATTATTTTGACGATATTTTCCTCATTTATAATATGAGTTTAGCCGAGAATCGAGTTTTGTCTTAGTTGGAGCAAATACTACTTTTTTCAGGTAATGTTAGCCCTTCTCTTCCCTCAGCCTATCTTGTAATATAAAAAGAATATCTGTTTAGCTTAATTTTTTACATTTAAGTGTTTATTTCCCGAAGGGACTTCTGCATAGAAGTTTTGTTATTCGTGTCAAGTCCCAAAGTACGTGAATTGCATTTGGGCTGTGTTTACCCCTTAGATGCTGGAGTTGTCGATGTGCTTCTTTGGGAGCTTAGTTTCTTAAAGATAAATTTTCTCAAACAATAGGAAACGAAGAATTAAATCAGAGAAGCTGAGGCATTAATTGAACTAGAGCTTAACTTAGAAATTGAATTAGAGGTCAGCGGGTTAGGAGTGCGTAAACTTTTACAATTGTTCCAGGACATAGCTTTGTCGTGCGTGTTTATGATTTCCCAATACTTTTTAGTTGTGTTGTAAGCTTTTCCTGTTGCGTACAGGATGAAAGATTTGAGCAGCTGTTCAAGAAGTATGCACGTAAGGCGAATATTGATGTACATAAGCTAGTATTTTCTTTTGACGGTGAAAAAGTTGATCCAGCATCAACGCCAAAAGACCTTGACATGGAAGACGACGATCTTATTGAAGTACATGTGAAGGCGACCTAACGAGGCCGGGATGATCTTTGGCTTTACTTCTCATGTGAAGGCAAACTACTATGTTCAATGTAAATGGACATCAATAGCTCTTCCTTTACCTTTTTTTGTAATAAATTTTGTTCTTTTGACAGTATATCTATGGCATGAAGCGAATAGTTTTGCGTTTATGTGTAGAATTTTGCTCAATTCAACAAAATGGTTGAGTTTACGTGCTGCGACACTTTCATTTACGTGAATTATAAATGATGTTTACTATTAAAGGTTAATAAAAAGGCTAAGGTTATGTTCAATTGTTCTACTAGATCCAGCCAAGGTGAAAGAAGAGCATTATTACTCCTATTATCTCCTTCAGTTTGTTACATTTGGTTTTAGTTTTAATTGGTTGTTAATGGTGCTAGTATGGAATGACCAATGAAAAAGTTTAAGAAGGAAGAAGTAGTGAGTAATCAGTAGAAGGTACTAAGTGCCAGTTAAAATGCAGTAAGAGGCGCTTTCAGCAAAAAAAATCTATAAATGTTGGAAAATAATCAATAGTATGAACTTTTACAGTAGATGAACAGTAGGTGGGATTATTTAGTATGATTTTTTATTAATTAAATAAAAAACAATTCATAACGATCTTTTACATAAATTTAATTCAGTCAACAACATGATCTTCAACGATCAAACACATATTAAAACCAAATATAAAGTATAATCTAAAAAAAGACTAGCCACAAAAGTATATTATCAATCAAATCCAATTCACAATGACATTCAATCCAAATAAAACAAAAAATTACATAAGTAAATTAAAATTTATTTTCTTAATTTCAACCCAATCAAACTCAAATTCTAAGCTATTCTAAATTTATAACTAACAAAAAATTCAACTTATACATAAAATTTTATCAATATAAACCTCAACTTAATAAAAATACAATAAATAAAATCAGTTTAGTGGTTGAGAATTAATTTTATTACTTACGAAAAAAAATTAATTATTGATTTTCTATGTAAGATTCTCTAGTTGGAAAAAAAAAATACAATTATTCAAATTTGAATAAATAACTCGATGGCCCGTGCACCGTATATCTCATTTTGGTTGACTTTTGAGCATATTTGGACTCTCTCATTTATATATTCTTCCCGCCAAATTCCTCCTCCGTCGTCACAACTCAGTAAACGCCATTCTCGCTTCTCAGTTTCTCTCTCTAAACTCTGCATTTATCATTACGAAAATCTTTATTCATCTCTCAAATTCCGAGTAGATTATCCAGTTAAACTTCTTCCTGTAAGTGTTCTATTCTTAGTTTTGGTTACTGTTTCTGTTGAATCATTTTATCAATTTCTTATGCACTAGGTTTCGGATTTGATTTACGTTTCATAAATTTATTTATTTTGGAATTTTTAAATGTTAAATCACATCGATTATGCTGTTCTGAAAGTTTTTCTCTATTATTGTAACTCGCTGCATTTCAGAATGATTTTTCATTGTTTTCTTTCATTCTATCATCTACATTTGATTGTAAGTTTTTTGATGCCAAATTTTCTGCAACTTTCAGATGTCGAATCATCGATTATTCAATTCTGTAGTTTTTTTTATTAATGTAATTCACTGCAAATCAGAGAGTATTTAGTTGTTTTCCTTGATTCTATCATCTGCATTTTAGTTAATCCTAAGATTTCAACTGAACAATCTTTTTCTGTGTTTTTTTAAGAAGGAAAAATGCAACAAGACACAATGACGATGAAGCAAAATTCATCACCACCTCAATTATCCGATATTCTCAATCCACCTCCATACTCGTCCATTTTCTTCCACTCTTCATCATCTCCGATGACCCTCACACCTACTCCAACAACCTCGGACAATAAATCAGTTACAGCTACAGCAAGTATCGCAGAATATCTCTCTACATTGATGTCAGAGCATAAGGAACTTCTCAAACGCCATGCTCTCTGCCTCACACAGCTCAGTAAGACGTTCAAAGAAGCTGAAACTCTTCGTCAAGAGAACACAAACCTCCGTATGGCAAACCTTGAACTCGGCAATCAGGTTCACCTCCTCATTCAAGCCGCTCACAAGAATCGGTACAACACAAAATCACTTTCTAATTCTACAGCGCAGTACACCTCGTCTTTTATGTCCTCAATTTCTGACCAATTTAGCGGAGTTTCTGAGAAGGAGAGAGAATATGGAGGTTTAAAGGAAGAGTTCACATCTCAGGGTCAGAAATCCAACAGTAAGATGACGGAGGAGGATGTAGCCGGGAGCGAAGAGGATGAAGAGGCTCGAGTAACACTGCCGAAGAGTATTTCAGTGAGGTCAAATGGATTCCTGAAGATGAACCAATCTTCTGGTACTCGAAACAATTCTTCTCCTCTCCGTTCTGCAACTCGGATTCGTGCTCCAGGTTCTGTCTCTGGACCGGTAAGTTTCTTAACTAAATTCAAGTATTCAACTTTACAACCATATCTTTTTTCAGCTTTTCTGTTGAATGAAATCAAATTATTTGGTTGTGAAAGTTCTCATACTTGATAGAGTATAAAAAATTATGGTAACGTGTACTAATTAATTTTAGAATTCTAGTGGTTTGGTTTAAAAGTTAGTTACACACTACAATAATTGGCGGTAATTTATTCTCTTTGAAAAGGTAATTGAAGTAGCTTGTTTGAAGGTACTTACGTTACTCTTACCGATGCTGTGGGGACGCTGATATAACCAATTTATAGTGTAGAATTTTGTGATATTTGTTTTTTTAAAAATAAGTGTAAAAGACAATAAGATACAATACTTAGTAAACGAGTTATTGGGTGTACTACTATTTAATTTTAGAATTTTAGATGTTAGGTTTAATTGTTAGTTACGTAATGCAATAATTATCAGTAATTTATTCTCTTTCAAAAGGTAATTGAAGGAGCTTGTTTGCTGGTATTACATTACTCTTATCGATGCTAAGAGGGCGTTGATACAACCAATTTATAGTGTAGAAATTTGTGATTTTTTTTAAAAAATTAAGTGCAAAAGACAAAAGGATATAGTATCGTGTAAACAAAATTATTGTGTGTTTTTAGGTCACCCCTTTATCCCTCTCCATTAGTACCTGATATTCGAATACTCTTAATCAGTTTGGTTGTTTAATAAAAGCTACTCCATTAGTCTTAGAAATGCTACACAATGTTTAGTGTTTTTTTGTTGTTGGTATATTATAGTGAAATTAAGATAAAAATAGGTGAATGAAAGGAATGTGGTTGAAATCAAGAGAGAAAATAAGTTTGTGAATGTAAATAAAAGAGAGAGAAAGTTAATGGATGAAATGTACTCCTATTGCCAATTTTAAAAGTGTAGTAATTAATAAAAATGTAACAATTTCATGGAGATAAAGGAAGTAATTGAATAGTTAGATTGTGCAACATGTAAGCTATTTATATTATTGATGGGAATTGGGATCAGTGGCAGATTGATTATAGAAATTTTTTTTTTTTGCCTTGACTATTGCCATAAAGCTTTCAATGTTGATTCTGAAGTGGTGATTTTAAGATTACACACACAGCTTTGTCTGAAAACCAGTCAAATCCTAAAGCCGCAAGTCGACGAATGAGTTTTTTTTTTTTTTTTTTTTTTTACTTCTTTAGGATTCATGGAACCAAGCTATTTCCTACGACAAAAATTCTGCTCTTGAAGCCAGAATACATAAATTACTGAATAAAGATTTTTACTTTACCCTTAGTAGTAATGCTCATTTAGTTATTGTTTACAGTGATGTTTAGAGTGCATTCTCTGTTGAGCTAAATCAGTTTTAGATTAAGGTAATGCTTGGGATTTCAAATTTGAGCATAAATTGGTCCACTTCAGTAGCTGCAGTGAGATGTTGAAGTAGAATTCAATACGCCAGGAGATGAGAAACACCAGAGTAGCATTTATGGTGATCAATTAGCATGTTGGGTCTCTCTGTGTCAGATTTAGGCTCACATCGAAGCAGCATAGTTCTTATTTTAACACTGAGTCGTATTTTATGTACCTTCTAACGTAATAAATTATACAGCATTGAGGCAATACTCCTATAATATGCTTGATTAATGATGTTTGGATACATCCTAATCAACAGAAAAAGGTGTATGTGCGAGGAGGAAGCAAGAAGGATGGAACCATGGAACTGGAAGTTTACAATCAAGGAATGCTCAAGACTGAACTTTGCAACAAATGGCAAGAGACTGGGAGCTGCCCCTATGGAGATCATTGCCAATTTGCTCATGGCATCAATGAACTTCGTCCTGTCATTCGTCACCCTCGCTACAAGACTGAGGTCTGTCGAATGGTCCTTGCTGGAGATCCTTGTCCTTATGGTCATCGCTGCCACTTTCGACATGCCCTCACTAATGAAGAGAAGCTTATGGTTCCACTCGAGCTCGACTAACCATATCATCGTCCATTCATTCCACTTCTACCAAACTATCTCTTGTCAAATCTGATTGAGGTACCATAATTCCATACAGAAACATATCATTCTCATACCTATTATAATCAAATAACTAGGAAGTAATACTATCGTGATGATATATTGTATATTTGTCTATAATATTCTAAAGGCACGAAATAACCAAGTCGACTGCAACGTAGGAGAAAGCTTGACTGGCCGTTTCTTGTGAAAGTGTCCAAAAAGCAGTAGAAAGTCCGGACTAATTTCTGTAATAATTCTTTTAGTCCATGCTTCGTTCCACGAGCACTTTGTCTAACAGCTTGTTTGTAGTGTGATATGGAACCTGAAACTACAGACCTTATATTCACTGTATTGATTTTCTACCTAGTAAGTAGAGTGTGCATAATTTCTTTGCTTAATATTCAATATTAGCATCAAATTTGAGTACAGCCAGATGTTTATGTCAGCATTCTGAGTATGATTATCATCTAATGGTAAACAAAGGCCATGGCTGGATCATGGATGCATTTTCAATGCCCCTGAAGCCACTGAGTTATGCACTGCTGTGTTCCTATACTTCTCTAAAGATAACTTTAAAGTTGAGTTAATGAGAAAAGAAGCCTAAATATTGAATAATGAAGACATTACTAATTTACTATATCTCGTCATTTTTTATATTTTGTTGCCAACTCTTTTTATTTTTTTGTCCTTGGTGATGATCCGAATCTCTAACTTTTCTTTAAACGACATCTCAACTATTTCACCTAAATATCAAAGTAATATGGAAAATGAATTCAACTTCAAAAATATTGAGGTAACTAATTATTTTCAATATTTGCCTAAATTTCTTAAATTATTTAATTTGTTTTAAAAGAATTGCCAAAGCCAATCGCACAATTTGTATGACTGAACAGATTAATTTATAGGAATTTGATCAGAAATTGCCAAGCAAATAATTTAGATTTGTGTCTAGAATAATTACAAAAATTCGTATGCATTGCGATTAACAAACATGAGTTTGATGAATTTTGAAAAATCACAACTTTTTTAAGAGGGGTAAAATGGGCAATTTAAAAGAAAAAAATGACGACTAAATAAAAAAGTAATGACAAATAAAAAACAATAAAAAAGTCGATCACCAAAATACAAACTTTTATTTATTCGAGATAAGGCTACAAACCCCTACATGCAAAAGGGAAGAGGAATTAATCCTTCGTATAAGATGTGTGAATCTAAGTTGTAGGTCCGCCTTCGACCATTACCAACCCATAATTCTAAAAAAAATAATACTCATAAAGTTACTATTAAAACCCCTAGTAAACTAATAAAATAAGGCTCTAAATAACAAAAAAATAAATAAATAAATAAAAGTATTTACAATTTTTGAACCAAGTTATCCACATAATCATAATTTATTTACATTGATAACTGGAAATGAAGAAGTAATTACCAAGAGATAAATTACATATTAATCCCAAATCAACAAAGTTTAACATTTCGATTTTTTTTGATTAACTGAACCTTCAACAATGATTAAAATAAAACAATGATCACTCATTAAGATGAAGTTTTAAACACTTTCAGGTCCTTTTATTCACAAATTTACAGCGTCTGAGACCGATACACAAGATTTGTGTGACCTAAAAACTGTTCAATCTCATCGACATTTTCTGGAACAGTTTGCAGAAGCTGAAAAGCATCACCTGACGCTGACATACTCTTGCTTCGGATCACAATGATAAGAGCCACCGGCAAGATCAACTGCTCGTAGAGAGGAAAGCCATCGCTCCATGTACTTTTTGCTATCTGTAACCAGCAAATGAAGAAAGGCGGAAAAGGATTAGCACATAGTGCACAAAAACGTCTTACTCGAGAACACAGAATCAAAAGCCTATAGCACAGAATTCATCTCTACATGTGAACCCAATGATAAAATACAAGTGCTTTCAGCAAGGGCGGTTCTAAGTTCATCGGTTGATGACGTGTCTTCCTGTGATATTGTTGCTTCCTGTGATATTGTTGGTTTTAGAATCTACCAATGTTAAATTTTTGCCAATATTTTGATTCCCATTTTACCATTAATGGTTGATGAAGGACCTCTATATTCCAAGCATCAAAAAGTAAATAGGGCCCTTAAAGTCTTTACTCCGCCCTGGGCGTCTAGAAGAAGAGACGAGATACTTTTGAGTAAAGTATGTTTGTACCAAATGCACAACAATAGATAGTGTAGAATTTCCACAATTGTGAACCCATATAGGATTTGACTTGAATATCTCCAACTAACTATTCCTAGCTTGCACATTCATCTAATACGAGTTCTTAGAAAGCATTTTGTTTCTGTTCTAAGTTCTAAGAATCTATTCCCAGTCCTCAACAACCAAAACTAATCAAAAATATAAATCTGAAAGCGTAACTGTTCCATTCAACAAGTCAATGATACATCTTAATTAATTGTGGGAGTTCCAAGTTCCAAATTCCAATTCCAGGCCGATTAATTTTCATGTAACAGAAAGACGACTACTAATACCCACCAAAAGTAATCGATTTCGTGAGCACATCCAACAATTCAGGATATATGAGGCATAGAATTGTAGTACCAATTAAACATTCATCACATATAACTCAAGCTCGAGGAGTACATAGACGAGAAATTACAATGACTTCCGCTAGAGAATCCATGTCTAAGAAATCCATGAAAATATTTTTGGCATGTCCACTAGGGTTAGGCTAGGGCTAAGGATAGCATGTGTATGGTCATACAACATCTCTCCCATGAATTTGCAATACTTTCTATTTTCGTTTGTTGTTTAACTCTGCAACATTTCCTTTCATACAAATGTCCCCATCACTTTTTTTAAACCTCAACCACACTTTTTCTCTATATATATCATCCACACAATCTAAATGTCCCTACCATTTCTTAATATTTGTGTCGTTTCATGCTGTTGAAATTCATAGGGACGAAAGGACTAACAACTAACAGCTCTTAGAACCAAACGATTTACAGTTTTTAAGATTCATGAATGAGATCATGTTGGTCATTTAATGAAAAGGCTGGTTCCCTTAAGTTTCCTCAAGTTCTTGCATATACAAATTCTAATAACAGGAAACAAAGCCTAAAATTGCCAAACATCAATGTTTACCACAACATCATCATCATCATCATATCAGCGTATCCCGCTCATAAAAACTATAGTCAGGGTCTGAGAAGGAATAAAAGGCATAAAACTATACCCACAACATATTGCCACTATATAAATAATCAGACCATAAATTTCAATATCTACGTAGCAGCATCATGCAACATGCCATCATCAGGTCAGCCTAACTATATTGGTTAATTTTCTCCAAACTACACTATATTGGCCAGCACGAGCATTATCACCATTCACCATACCAAAATCAACGTCCAGATTTTCCATTATGTTACTTCACCACACAGCCTCAGGCTGAAAATCATAAAAACATTACATATGCTTACGTCTAAAACATAGATAGTATCACTTTCAAAAAAGAAAAACTTACATAGTATCACCCGCTCAAGATGAGCAATACTCTTTATAATTACAGAATAGCCTAAAGCATACTCACCGTCTAAAAATTTTAATAAGATGAACTTCAAAGATAACTTCAGAATAGATCCTATGAGTTCTAAACAGGTTGGATGTCGGTGCATCAGAGAAGAAAGATGATTTTAGGGTGAAACAAAAGCATGATAAAACCTTATATTTATTAATAAACCCTCAAACATCCATATATAAAACTCACTTCATAGTGTTGTGTGATTGACAACAATATTTATATCCTACAACATAATATGTACAAATAACAAGTATGATGCGCCACAGACTAAAAAAGTCGTAGAGCTTAAGCAAAAGAACATTCCACAAGCTACTACACGTTTCAATCAAACAAAATCCAACAAGAAGCAACAACCGGCTTACGATACTACAAGAAGAACTTACCAGCAGAGTAAAGTGCTGGCACATTGGCAGTCCTGTCTGGTAAGTCTTTTCCATGGTCTTGTTTACTTCCGGAGAAATTCCCATAGCATCGCACTAGAACACCAAACCCACCATCAATCTCATCCTCACTCAAAAACCCCGGGGCATGGGGCTCCGACCAGCCAATCGACCAATCCGAGGAATCCGATTCAGAATCAGACGAGCACCCTCCATCAGAAGACACAAGAACAACATTAAGCTCTTTGTCAATCTTTCCCTCCTCATAACAATGCCGTTTCCTTCTAACTTTTCCTGTCCCAATAACAGCAGGGAACTTAACCATATCTACTTCCATCATATTCAATTTAGGAGAAGATTTAATAGAAGATCTCTTGTGTAATTTTGCATCTTTCTTTTTGCCACTCCACAACCACCATGAGAGGTTGGGAAATTTTACAGACATATATCAATCAACTATCTTTGCCTCCTCCTTTTCTCTCCCCCCAAATTATTATGTATAAATCAACTGCCTAAAAAAATAAATCCCACAATTTGAAACTAATCAGCATAAATAGCAGAAAACAATTCCTACATCAAAACCCAAAAATAAATGGCAATCAAATTGGTCTATAACATCATACATTCATAAATATGGTATCCTGCTCGTAGAAACTATAATCAAGGTCTCGGGGGTGAGATGACGGCACACCATACCTATCCAGGTCTCAGGGGTTAGATGACGGCAGACCATACTCTTAGAGATAAGGAGGTTGCAGTAAGTGGGACCCTCGGTTGAAGGGAGACCTGCAAAATTGGTTATAACATATCCTCTCTACATCTATCTAATCTGAATAAAAACCATCCTAACAAAAGCAGGCAACTGCAAAAGTACAAACTAAAGCCCATAATTGGCATAAAATCAACTGAATAAATGATTCCAAAATCAAAGTTAAGAGATGAACATCTTCCTAATCTATGATTGATCAAGAAAAACCAAACAAAAACCCAGAAAAATCATCATCAAAGAAATTGAAAAAACAAAAGAAAATTCAATGAAAAGATGAAAAGAGAAAGAGGAGGTTAGTGGGTTACCTTTGGTTTCTTGTTGTTGGAGATGGCTGAAATTTTCAGAAGTCTAGTCTCTTGTGTAAGAAGCCAAACTTTAGCTTTTTATCTTTTTTTTTTTTTTATTTCCAAATTTCTAATTGCAAAATCCAAATTAAAAAGTTTAAAGCTTGAATTTAAAGGAAGAAAGAAGTTGCGTCAAAGTATGGAACTTTGTCTTGTTTAATTGGGTTTCTTGGTTCATTGAATCTTTTTTCCAAGTTTTGATCATTGAATCTCTACGAGACCTAGTCTAGGTTCATATTCGTTAGTTATGCACAAAATGTGGTTTATATCATTGTATGCATATATATGACTCGATCCATCCGAACTAAATTATTGAGTTAGCATGTCGATTAGAATACTATTGAAAAAGTTGCTAATTTTGATGCTTTTGAAATTACAATTGTAAATTTTTTTTTCTGAACTAAAATCATGAGAATTCAAAATAAGTTAACGTTGTTGCTAACTTGTCGAATTTTGATGAAGCCGGAAAATGATATTTCCTTTGTAATTTTAAAAAAATTTTGATAAGAAATGTTCATAGGAATTAAGAAAAAAAATCTTTTAGATAGTTAATATGTTATTTTATTGAATATTAAATTTAATGGTGGAAAAGTGATGATCATAAGAAAATATTAAATTAAGTTAGTAAAAAAAATATGAGGATCACAGCCAATAAAAAAATATTTTTATAAAGTTAATGGAAAGCATATGAGAGCCATAATTTATGGAGGAAGATTAATGACCATAAAAATGAAAAAAAATATTAAATAAAGTTAGTAAAAAAACAAGACCACAACCAATAAAATAATATTTTTATAAAGTTAGTAAAAGATATGTGGCGACTATAAATATTACTCCCTCCGTTTTCTAATGTTCTTCTCGTTTAAAATATTCTATTTTGGAGAGAGAAATTTAATTAAATTTTTATTGACATGTATAGATGATAAAATATATCCATGTGAAATCTCGTTAGATTCGTCTTAAAGTATACTTTTTATCATATATTTTTTATAATTTTTATGATACGTATTTAGAGATATTAAGACTCAAAATTTACTTTGAAAATTGTGCAAAAAGTAAATGAAAGAACATTTAAGAACAGAGGGAGTATTAGAATAATAAAATGAGGATAAATGAGGTTAATTATGTTAAAAATTTATGTTGTAAATAGAAAGATTCTCTATGTAACAAAAAATAAAATATCAAAAATGAAAAATAGAAACTAAAGTATTTATTGATGTTTAAAATTGATCTTTAAATAGACAATATTACTTTTGACTTTAACCTAACATAATGAATCTAAGGAGGTGTTCTCTTCAACTTATTTTTTTGACTTATTACTTATTCTTATTGGAATCAGATCAGATCAGACCAGATCAGATCAGATCAGATCAGATCAGAACTATTCAGATCAGATCAGAAAGTTTCAGATCAGACCAGACCAGATCAGAACAGACCAGACAAGACCAGATCAGAACAGACCAGACCAGACCAGATCAGATCAAATCAGACCAGACCAAACCAGATCAGATCAGATCAAACCATACCATTATTATTATTATTATTATTATTATTATTATTATTATTATTATTATTATTATAGAATTCAACTAAATATAGTCAACGATATTTGGGCATCAATTCAAAGAGAAGCAGAAACATCGTAGTTTTTCATGTTTAATTTTTATAATGTAATATATATTATTAGATGGAGAAACTATGTAGTATGTAATGATAATGATAATGATAATGATAATGATAATGATAATAATAATAATAATAATAATAATAATAATAATAATAATAATAATAATAATAATAATAATAATAATAACAATAGTAATAATAATAATAATAATAATAATAATAATAATAATAATAATAATAATAATAACAATAATAATAAGAAATAATAATAATAATAATAATAATAATAATAATAATAATAATAATAATAAGAAAAAATTTAAAAAAAATTAAAAAAATAAATAATAATAATAATAATAATAATAATAATAATAATAATAATAATAATAATAATAATAATAACAATAATAATAAAAAAAAATAAAAAATAATAATAATAATAATACCTTAACTACTATTATTAATAACAAACTCAATGAAACCAAATCAAATCAAATCAGATCAGACCAGATCAGATCAGATCAGACCAGATCAGATCAGACCAGACCAGATCAGAAAGATTCAGATCAGATCAGACTGAATCAGACCAGATCAGATCAAATCAGATCAGACCTAGTAAATTCAGATCAGATCCAATAAGATCAGACGAAGAGAACATGTCCTAACCCACCTTCTAAACTAACCGCCCTTTCCCTTAATTAAACAATTTCCAACCTCTATTTTTATGCACTCCGGTCTCCAGCTCTTTATCTTTAACATCATTTATAACTTTGAGTCTTGAAAGACTTCTCTGTAAAATCTTTGTATTAGTGTCTCACGGTAAACATGTCCATACAAAAAATCTAAATTAAAAGCTTAAATATTTTAATACTAAAAGTGTCAATTTTAATAAAAATAACATGTTTAACTTCAACCAAATATAAAAGTGGGTGTTTTAAACAAAAAATAAATGTTTTAATTAATTTAATTTAACTATTTTGCACAATTTTAAATTATCTCACATTATAACAGTTTTAAATTGAGAATATTTAAAATTACAAGGAGTAGATTGAGAGGGCCGAAAGGCGTTGGAGTAAGACTCATGTTGAAGATTGCAATGTAACCAATATCCGATATGATAAAATAATAAAGGATGAATGAAAGAACAATTATTATTGAGATCAAAGATCAAAGATTACAAAGAGAAAATAATATTCATACATAGGAAAGACTAAGTAAAGGAAATTACATCATTCACTAATTACAAGGCTAAGAGCATGTATTTATAGTATTGGTGTGGAGTCTAGGATGGGTATTTCTGATAATGTTAACACCCCCCCTCAAACTAGGGATGGATGACATACCTAGTTTGCTCAACAATTGATTATGCTGATGAGAAGGTAAGATTTTAGTTAGAACATCAGCTAATTGATTCTGAGTTGGAAGATAAGTAAGCTGGAGAAGACCTTCTAAAACCTTGTCTCTTGTGAAGTGACAATCTATGTCGATGTGTTTAGTTCGTTCATGGAACACTGGATTCTTGGCTATATGTATGGCGCTGATGTTGTCACAGTGTAGAAGAACAGGCTTCAAGGAATGTAATTGAAGTTCTTCCAATAGCCTGACCAACCAAGTAACTTCGCTTGCTGCAGATGCCATTGCTCTGTACTCAGCTTCACTAGATGACCTTGACACTGTGCTTTGCTTCTTGGATTTCCAACTGATTGGTGAAGAGCCTAATAATAGTATGTATCCTGTGATGGACCTTCTACTATTTGGACATGAAGCCCAGTCTGAGTCAGAATAGGCTTGAAGTTTCAATTGAGTAGAACCTTTGATGATGATGCCTTGGTTTGCTGTAGAATGAACATAATTCAATGTGTGTTGTAAAGCAGAGGCATGAGGAAGACGAGGATTCTGCATGAACTGACTTAGATATTGAACTGCAAAGGCTAGATCAGGTCTGGTGTTGGTTAAAAAATTTAATTTACCAACCATTGTCCTGTAGTAACTGGGATCTTCATATACTTGTCCCTGATCAATAGCTAGATGCAGATTTTGTGGTAGAGGAGTAACAACATGTTTGAATGTTTGTTGTTTTGATGCTTTAAGTAGATCTTTGGTGAACTTTGTTTGGGAAAGAAAAATGCCTGCATCAATGTAAGTAGCTTCCAATCCCAAAAAATAGTGTAAAATGCCCAATTCTTTAATGCTAAATTTATCATGAAGGTAGTTCTTGATTTGGGAAATGCAGTTAACATCATTCCCAGTTAAAACAATATCATCCACATAGACAGCAACTATGGTAATGTGATTGCCATCCTTCTTTATGAAGAGGCTATAATCATTCTTAGATTGAACAAATTTTTGAGTTTGTAAAGAAATTTGTAATTTATGAAACCATTGTCTTGATGATTGCTTGAGACCATATATAGACTTTTTAAGTAAACATACCTTATTTTGTGGATTTGGGAAGCCATCTGGAACTTTCATGTATATTTCCTCATGTAGATCACCATGAAGAAAAGCATTATTTACATCAAGTTGAAAAACGTGCCATTTATGGTG
This sequence comes from Amaranthus tricolor, assembly GCF_026212465.1. Classification (NCBI taxonomy): domain Eukaryota; kingdom Viridiplantae; phylum Streptophyta; class Magnoliopsida; order Caryophyllales; family Amaranthaceae; genus Amaranthus; species Amaranthus tricolor. Next base: position 26,387,894 of record NC_080054.1, on the reverse strand, counting down.
AACAGCAATAGTTAGAATGCTTCTAATTGTAGCCATTTTAATGACAGGGGAGAAGGTTTCATTATAATCAATACCATACTTTTGATTGTAACCTTTGGCTACTAACCTGGCTTTATATCTTTCAATAGAGCCATCAGCATGGAGCTTGATTTTGTATACCCATTTATTCCCAATAGGTTTCTTATTTGGTGGAAGGTCAACTAATATCCAGGTATTATTTGCAGATAAGGCCTGTAATTCTTGTTGCATAGCATGAACCCATTTGGGGTCTTGAGATGCTATCTTGTATGTATTAGGCTCAGTAACAAGAGGAAGGTGAGCCATAAGGCATTGGTGAGAGGTGGTGAAAACATTACATGACATTATAGAACACCTATTGTTAGCAGTGCAAGAAACATTATTACATATGTAATCTGAAAGATAAGTGGGTGGTTTAGTTTGTCTGTTAGAATGTCTTATAGGAACAGGAGGTGTGCTGTCATCATGTTTAATAATACTAGTAGAAATATCAGTAATACTGGAAGGTGATATATCAGAATTTACATGTGAAATATTGTTATCAGTAGAAGAGTTTTGGTCTGAAAATATAGGAGTTTCAAAAATATCATCCACTGTAAGATCAGTAGGTGTAGATATTGGTAGGAAAAAGGGGTAATATGGGTTGGTATGTGTTTTAACAGAGTGTTGGTGATAAGGGTAATGTTTCTCATAGAAATATACATCCCTTGATTTGATAATTGTGTGTGTAGTGAGGTCATATAATTTGTAGGCCTTTTGATTGTTAGGATAACCAAGAAATATACAAGGATTTGCTCTTGTTTCAAATTTTGTTTTGTGAGGAGAAGTGTTGGAAGCATAGCAGAGACAACCAAAGCATTTTAAGTGATCTAAGTTAGGAGGAATGCCAAACAATTTTTGATAAGGAGAAAGGTTATTTAAACTTTGAAGAGGCATTCTGTTTATAAGGTATGCAGCTGTTAAAACACATTCTCCCCAAAATTGAATGGGAATATTGGATTGAAAGTATAGGGCCCTAGCAGTTTCTAATAGATGTTTGTGTTTTCTTTCCACAACACCATTTTGTTGAGGAGTATTAGGACAAGATTTGTAGTTAGTGATGCCTTTATTGTGATAAAAAACTTTGATTTTGCCTTCACAGAGTTCAGGAGCATTGTCAGTTCTAACACTTTGTATGGTGCTTTGAAATTGATTAACAACATAAGAATAAAAATATTCAAAAATGATAGAAACTTGAGACCTGGTTTTCAATAGGAAAATCCAAGTAGTCCTGGTAAAATCATCAACAATAGTAAGGAAGGAAGTACATTTATTGTATGTGGGGTGCTTATAAGGTCCCCAAACATCCATGTGAAGTAAATGAAATGCCTTATTAGTTTTAATTGAACTATTAGGGAAAGGGCATCTATTTTGTCTTGTTGAAGGACAAATTTTACATAGGCAATTATTGGTGCAATTAGAAACATTTAATGAAGGAAAAATATGTTTGATAACAGGAAAAGGAGCATGACCAAGTCTGAGATGCCATAGCTTGGTTTGTTCAATGTCTGAAGCAGCACAACATATAGTAGTAGAGGAGGCTGTGGAAGATTGTTGAGGTGATTCAGGAAAGTTGTCAACAAGATGATAAAGACCTTGAACAAGTTTACCAAGCAAGATTGGCCTGCTCAGAGAAGGGCCCTGAACAGAACAACAATTTTTGAAAAACGTAAGGGAGTAAGGTATATCATTACAAAGCTTGGTGACTGAAATTAAATTGAAATGAAAGGTGGGAACATGAAGAACATTATAAAGAATGAGATTAGGACTTAAAACAATAGTGCCTTTGTGTGCAATTTTAACAAGATTTCCATTTGGGATTGTGATGTTATTGTTGGTGCTGGGAAGAACAGTAGTATAAGATTTAAACAAGGAAAGATCACAACACATGTGGTTCGTAGCACCACTATCAATTATCCAAGTAGATTTAGACATAGAAAAGAAACATGATTTACCAGCTAAAAGGCAGTTGTTGTCTTCATTGGTTGCTTCAATTGTAGAAATATTGCGAGTGTCATGTTGATCAAGAAGAGAAAGGAGTTGATTATATTGGTCAACTGTAAAATTTAGAGAGGAAATGCTACTGGGGTTAGAATTGGTATTTTGGACCGTTGCAGCAATCTTCTTTTGATTCCAATTGTCTCTTGTAGAAGTATTTGGAAAGCCATGCAATTTGTAACAAGTTTCTTTTGTATGGCCTTGTTTCTTACAGTAATTGCAGAAGAGATTTGATTTTCTGGTATTGATGTTTGGATTTCCATGAATAGGAGGTTTAGGAAAAGGATGATGAGATGGCGATGCATTTTGGTTATGATTATGATAAAACTTTTGTTTATGAACAGCAGCAAGACCAATATCTTCATCAATGGTCGGATTTTTGTTGGAGGCTAAATCAGAATGTTTCTCTTCTTGCATGATTAAACGATATGCATAAGAAATACTGGGTAGAGGTTGTTGCATGAGTATACTTCCTCGAATGGTTTTATATGCAGGGTTAAGCTTCATTAGAAACAAGATTAATCGTTGTTCTTCTCTCATTTGTATGAGTTTACTGTTGATTCCACAAGTACAATTGGTACAAGAACAGATAGGTAGAGGATATGAAGCATCAAATTCATCCCATAACATCTTAATTTTGGTGAAATAGGTAGAAATACAATCGGAACCTTGGTCAATAGCAAAAATTTGTTGAGTGAGAGAATAGATCTGGGTTCCAGAAGTAATTCCAAATCGTTCTTCAAGATTTTGCCAAATAGCTTGTGCAGTGGGAAAATACAAAACGCTTCTAGCAATCTGAGGATCAAGAACTTTCATAAACCAAGAAATTATTGTACTATTAATTCTTTCCCAGGATTTGAAATTGGGGTCAGTAGGATTAGGTTGTGGGATCTGGCCATTGATGAATGCGAGTTTGTTCTTGGAAGAAAGGGTAATAGTTACAGATCGTTTCCAATCATTGAATCCAGTACCATTGAAGGGAATGGGAACCAATAAAAGCTGAGAATCACTCGGATGAAGGTAATATGGTGAAACAGGGTCTTGAATAGGGTCAAGGGTTTTGTTAATAGGAAGATTTGGAGTAGCAGACATGATGAAGAAAGAAGAGAAAAAGAAAATCGCAAAGAAGAATCAAGAAGAAGACAGAGAAAGCAGAAAGAAAAGGGGAATTCAAAAATTGAAACAGAAAGAGAATAATAAAAAAAATCAGATAAAAAAAAATCAGTAAAAGAAATTGTTTACCAACGAGACGGAATATAATGTCGAGGCGTCTGATACCATGTTGAAGATTGCAATGTAACCAATATCCGATATGATAAAATAATAAAGGATGAATGAAAGAACAATTATTATTGAGATCAAAGATCAAAGATTACAAAGAGAAAATAATATTCATACATAGGAAAGACTAAGTAAAGGAAATTACATCATTCACTAATTACAAGGCTAAGAGCATGTATTTATAGTATTGGTGTGGAGTCTAGGATGGGTATTTCTGATAATGTTAACAACTCATGATAATTAAAACTTGGAAGTTAATTTAGTTTTTCATTTTTATATATATAAAAAAATGAAGCTAAACAAAAATTTGACTTTATAAGGAAAGACTAAAAAAATCACTTTCTGAATTCTAAAATTTGTTCGTCTATCATATACAAATATTAATATCTCAAGATAATAATAGAAATAAAAAAAAGATAATTATAGAAATTTCAAAATACATATAACATTAAAACTTAGAAGGGAGCAATAGCAAGAGCATGAATGAGATGGACAGGTTAATTAGATATTAATTGGTAATGAGGCACTAATCATGTTCTGTACAAATGAATCATCACCAGCACCTTTACCTGAATCTTCATTAGCTGCACTTTACTCCTCTATCTTTTAAAATCGCTACATTATACCCAAAAAGCTCGCTTTTGGATTCACATAATAGGGCAAAATTCAACGAGACAAAGGGAATACACTGCAGACATAGCTTTCCACTTAACTTTCACACATATTCTACCAAAGATGGGGCATTTTCAGCTGTGAAAATGAAGCACATCTATTTTTCAGGCCATTCCGGCACCTCATCCACATCCCGAAATCATTGCCTTCCACACCATTTCTTTCAAACCAAAATATACAGTCAAAAATAGCAGGCATTGCCATCAAGTGCCTGTAAGTAACAGATCGAACTTCAGCTATCATGTTTTGTACAGCTTGTTCTCAAAATTGCTGGACAATATAAACATGGAGCCCCCAATTTTTCCGATTGAATATGCCGGAACTTCCCATGTTTTTTTTTCCATCAACATGCGCGGTAAGCACCAATAACAAATTGATCTGACCATACAACTGCAAAATCTCAGGTCTCGGCATGCTATGTTGGCAAAGATCGGGCTTGAGCGCATAAGTACCTCCCAATGCAGCATATAAATATCAGCATCAGTTGTGAGACTTCTTGCTCTTTTTCAGCAATATTGACATGTGATTAACATGTTCATTACCCATCTGGGTCCCATTCATAAGCCAATCTAGAGCTTCGGCAGCTGCATCTTTCTCCGCATTCTTCTTGTTGTTGCAAGGTCGTCCCATGATCTGCATTCCATTAAATTCAACGGTAGCTCTAAACTGACTATTCGACAGTTGCTTCACTACATAAGTAGGAGCAGTATACCCCGCCCTAGTAACTAACGTTTGAAGCTGACTCTTTGAGTTATCGCCACCAGGTCCACTTCGCGTTCTAGAGGACAATGCTGGAACTGTAGGTGAGACCAGAGTTTTAGTAACAGTTGGCTTAAGATTCTGGCGGCAAAACACAAACCGACCATCACATTTATCCTCCGAAACTAGTAGCCTCACAGCAGACCGAAGGTCTTGATAAGCACATGCATCCATTCTAGGATTTAGGAGCTGCGTGAAAAACATGGACCATTCAAGAAAAAGGAAGCATCATAATATAAGCATGAGCACAGTACTAATATCTTATTACATTGGTCAAATGAAGTCTCTAGTCAATCACTACATAACAAAGTACGAAAATATGGTTTCAGTAACGGTCAAGAACAAATTTTAGGACAATGCGGATGATTTGACGGTCAATATGGCCTCAGTCACGGTAAACTCAAACCTTTACATTACGGTCATGATGCGGTGATACGGTCTTGTTTTTGCACTATGCTACTTAAACATTGCACCACCCCTAAGAGGCTCCCACCTATGCGAGGCTAAGGGTTCACATAAAATATAAAACCACCAAGAAGTTTTTGAATCATTAAGGAGCTTGTAATGAGTTTGGCTTACTTTCAACTGTATGAAATTCTCCAATTCTCTCTTGAGGTTCAAGTATGTTTCTGCCAACACGGGTTTCATGAAAAATTCCAAGTATCCTCCCAGCATTTTTAGATGCCCATCCTACCAACACAATCAAAATGTAGAGGCAGTATTAAAAAGAAAGCAGTGTCCAGGAACAAAGAATGAGCTTTAAGTACAGGATAACTTCCTGATATGCGATCTTGTTCAGGAAGATAAGTTGCATACCGATTCCCCTTTGACAATGTTTCCTCCAAACAATAAAACCACAGTGTCTGACACTGCAGTCGAATCACGGAGGAAAATTGAGTTAACTTTCATTTTCTCATTGAAAACAAGCCATGGATATGGTATTCTTTCCTCACGAGCATTGACGGAATTCTGTTACATGACAGACAGATTCAATTCACAAGGATGAGCTTATATTTCAGATATATTGTAAATCTTTTATAACTAGTAACACAATAATAGGACTCACATCTAACCGAGGTCTATAAGGAAAATCAACAAGAAATCACAAAAGAGGAGAAATACAAATCATCATACCGAATACAAGTGCACCTGCCCATCCTCCATTGTCTTTAATGATAATGACTTCTCGTTTTGCTGTGGGAAAATTCCAGCAAAGACAGTTAGTACAAACACTGCAAGTACAACAAAGCAACTATTGTATAAGATGATAAATTAAGCCAGCAGCAATACAATCCTTCACAGGTTACTCGCCTAATTGATTGAACGTTTAGGACTATGTTACCTAGACACGTGTTCGAGTGTCGGACAAGGTGATGATTGGAATCATTGGACATGGAGACAGCGTACAAATAAGTATTTATTGTTTATTCAAATGAGAGCAATTTATTTCAAGTGAAAATTGTTAGAACAAGTAGCTATTAGTTCAAAGCCCATCGTCTGTTATTAAATCCTGGCCACAAGAGAGCTGAACTCTGCTAGTCTGCTACAGAAAACCAAAAAAAAAAAAAGTAAATCAAAAGAAAAAGAGTAATAAGTTGGTACAATAGCACATGGGAGGAGATGGCAGATAGAAAAAGAAGGTGCCTTTCTGTCTCCTTTCAATGTTCTCCCTCTTTACCCATTGCTTTCTATTCCTCCTTCCCTCTGCTGTAACTCAAATGTATTAACCAAAAATTACACACCAATAAAGACTGTCTCCTTTTGTCCCTCTTTCCTCTTTGCTTTCCATTTCTCCATCCTTTTAATGTAATTAAACTCAAACCAAAAAATAAACATCAACAAAGAGAAATTCAGTTTCATTCGCAGATGAGTGCTTCGCCATATCCGAGTGCACGCCCACAAGTCGGATCAAGAATTTATGTCCATGTTGGTGTCGTGTCGACATGGGTGTGGCAAAACTTTTGCCGAGTTTGGGTAACATATGTTTAGGATGTGCAATTCACTTCCAGCTAACACACTATGGGTACAAATTAAACCTCAGGAAATTCAAACACACCAAGGACCAACTTTCACTCTTCTCAATTCATGATACTACTAATTCTGGTCTCCAAATACTTATCCCTCCTTTTCTCTGTCGTTGTAAATCTCTACATATGCCATTAGACTCTTAATTCTATCAATAGGAATAATTATACAGCATTGGTATAGCATCAGTTTTACTTAAGGGAGAAATTAAACCGTCCCACAGTTACTATTACAAATTTGTTTAGATAAGATATGGCGTATATTTTGAGATTGTAAAATTTGATCAAAGCCAAACCAAGATCATATTAAAATATGCGATTTCAGAAACTACAACCCATAATGTTACCCAAAGTTTTGTATAGAAACCTAGTTTGACCAAACCCCCATCTCAAAACTCTTCTGAAATTTTAAATATATTGAAAAAAGACATTTACAAAGAGAATGTGTAAAATGACAAATATAACTATCCCTATTCCCTACACATCCTACAAAAGGTAAAACGCATATTAGCATCAATTCCTAAACCTGTTTACCGCATTATTCATGGCATTTTGGCAATTTCATGAGGTATTTGGTAAGCTGAAGAGGTATATGAAACGCCGTAAATTTTTTATAGAAATCAATCACAAGAGTGTATAATATGCTGGTTTCCACAGAATGAAGATCAATAATTGGGAGTTAAATCACTCACCACAACGGAACAGATTCCAGGATATAACCCATAACATATAACTGCACGGACAAGTTTGTCGTCATGTCTCCATACGTTGAAGGAAGATTGGTTATCATCAACTAGTCCACTACCCTTTAACAAAGCATAGAATTCTCTTCGAAGAGAGTCAATAGCTTTCATGGACTGTACTGAGAGAAAATTTTTCCAGCAGTAGTCATAGCCACCATACTCTTTCTCGGCACTCTTCCACGCATCATAAGCACGAACAAGCGCCAAATGGTCACTATTATCATGGGAGAATTGAGCTTTAGCAGCTTCTGCAAGCTAAAGAGCATAAACAAAAAAAAAAACTTAAACACAGAACAGCCAAGTTAAAAAATATGTTAATTATGAACACATGTCATTACCCAAATTCTAAGAAGCTCCTGCCTAGGTGGGGTTTGAGAGGACATTGGCAACACAGTAGCTAAAAACGAAGGGCAAAGCATGCATACTAGGATGGGTTTAGTTAAACCCAGGGCCTCAACTGTTTTTCTGCTACCATCTTCTTGTGGATTCTTCATCTTTATTTTTTTTTTTCTGTTCTTTCAGATTCTTCATTTGTTTTGTTCTCTAAATGTATATCACACTGGCATATCTAGTATGGATTTAGTTAAACTCAATATCTAAATTTGCATATCTATCTTCCTACATCCTTTTGGACCCAGGGACACATGCAAGTGTATCCTGAGAACTTTTAAGTCAACTAGCAATTCCAAGCATCACAGGCCTGAGGCCTCCACAAAATATCTAGATATACATATTTGTCTTCTTTCGATTAAAACAGATTATCAACATTTTTTGAGCTAGAGGCATCATTACAGGAAGGTGGATAGCCAAAATGCAGATACTTAAGTGGACGAATGGTCATATTTTAAAGGACAGAATTGGAAATGATGACATAAGAAAAGGTTTAGACATCGCATATAAAGGATATGATGCGATAGAATCGTTAAGATCGTTTGGGCATGTGCAACAACGAAGTGTCGCCGAACCAATTAGGAAGATAGAAAGATAGAACTTAAGAGATTATAAATAGGAAGAAGAAGAAGAAGAAGACCAAAGATGACACGGATGGCAAGAGTGGAAAAGGTTGTGAAGAACCTAAATTTATGGGTTGAGATGGTTGATAATCAAAATGAATAAAGGAGAATTTTGTGGACAACCAGAACTGATTTATAGTTTAAGAAGCCGACCCAGATTACTGCTTTGGCATCGTTGTTGTTTAAGTGCTAGAGGCGAACAATGTGCAAGTGTATTCTAAGAACTATCAAGAGATGGACAATCCCCTACTCCAAGTATGCAAAGGAAAAAATGTGAGTTGATCCACAAAGAGTATTGAGGACTTCTAATTCAAAAAGAAATAGACTTACATCTTTTTTATCCATGGGTGTTAAAAAGGGATCTCTTACACTAAGGCCAGCAACAACAGTCAACACAGGATCCAGACAATTGAAAATAGCACCTAACACAAGCATCTTCCCAAGTTTTGGCTCCATTGGTAGCAATGTGAGATACCGACCTGCCAAAAGAAACAAATTTACATACAATATAACAAATTTAATGTAAAAAGTTGCAAATTTTCTGAAAAGGTCCCAGCAGGCAGAGAAGACTGCAGAAAAGTTATCACACCTAAAACGGTGAGATTTTCATTTGCATCCAAAGCCCCAATGACCTTCAAATATTCTATAGCATTTCGAACCTATAAGAAAAGGCCCAAAAATGGAATAAACTTCAAAATAAAAATAATTATGCAGAAAATAGAGAACATACTTATAGGTAACATGTAATAATAGAAACAATACGACAATGCCAAAGCCTTAATCCCCAACAAACGGAGTAGGCTACATGAACAATGTACCATGTAACACCATTTATTAAAAATGCAAAACAAAAGAAATTTAAAGTTACCGCCAATGGTTCCGGTGACTGTAGAGCTCTTGACAGAAATTCAGATATACTGCCAAGTTTTAAACTCTTTATCTGCAAACAGAGTGACTGCAGAGGTGTCCTCAGGATTTCAGGAAGCTGATACTCAGTAAAGGCATCATATACACATCTTGGATATAGATGGTAACATTCTCCGGGTTGAACACGACCAGCCCTTCCTCTTCTCTACATATAAAGAAAAAACTTCAATACATTTTTAATAAAAAACAGAAATGAAGATATTTTTAAGAAATCTCCATATTAGCTCTTTGTGCTACATGCAATCAACACACTCAGTTTCCATTAATTCAGATCATTTAGACACTATTTTTAATTTCAATTAAATTCTTAAAAAAATAATGAGTATTTCAAATGCTACTAAGGCGTCTTAAAAAAACCACGACAATATTATTTCTTGTAGGAAAAATTACCAGGAATAATACAAACTTTTGCTTATTTCCCTACAATAATACCAAATTTTGATTAACCATTAATAATACCAACCTAGGGGGTGTTTTCCTAGAATATTCCTAACATGCTAAAAATTAAACTATTGGAGATTATATGACAAAAAAAATTAGTAAATTAGTAAATAAATTAAGTTGGTATTATTCTAGGAAAAAACCCCTCTAAGGTGGTATTATTCATGGTTAATCAAAAGTTGGTATTATTGTCGGGAAATTAATGAAAGGTTGTATTGTTCACGGTAATTTTTCCTTTCTTTTATTGTTCAAAACACCTCTTTTCATCGTTCTCAATTCTCAAACTACTTGCCACATTTAAGCACTTACACTAACCACTTTTCGTTTCAGATTTAAGATGGAGAACAATCATGTACGACAAATACAAGGCAGAATCATCAATTTAAAACGATCCAAATAAATAAGTAAATAAACAGTAACCTTTCCTATAACTTCATTTTGAATTTTATCCTTTAGAATATGTTCATTCAGCTATCTACAGTGTCTTCTAAAGGCCAACATTTAGACACATAACAGTGTCTTCTAAAGGAAAAGATTGAAAAGTTAAAACTTATAGCTGAAATGTTATAGTAAAAAGGGTTTATATGATCTTAAGACTGAAATGTTAATTAAAACGTTAAACCACAAAAAGTGGTTTTGGTTTTTCTGTTGTAGTTTTGTTAAAAGGGAAGAAAATTATTTTATAAACTTTTTACCGAACAGGTTTTGAATTTTTCAAAAATAAAAACGGAAACCCCCTCTTAGTTTTAAGGTTAAGAATTATAATGAACTAAAGCAAAATTACTCATCAAATCATGTGCACTTCTTATTTAAGTGAAACTAGCTTTGTTTTAGAAGGGTAAGGTAATTTCCGACCTCCCAAGGTGGGAGCAACTTAATAGCATTCTAGATCTTTACTAAGTAATTCCTGCCATCTAATTTCACAATGTGAAGATCATCAAATATTGTTTTTTAATTCAACTCAGCATCAGGTATTAAATTTTTAATTTTTGTCTCAATATTTCTTCCGAATAAGTGATCATTAAAGCTTGCTCAAAAATCATCTAATTAACATTAACCTCTGCAAATAACATAGGTCAGAGCATCTAATCATGTATGGAGTATGGACTAATAAATCACTTTCAAATCACTGCATTAACAAAGACATGACATTGATGACATGCAATTGCTTTAATATTTGTTTTCACTTCAGAGACCATATCACAAAGTACAAACACTCCTGTCGGTTGTCCCCAATACACAAACGAAATTCTTATTAAGTGAAACACAGAAACTGTAGAACAGAGAAAGCAAAGACAAATTTGTATCCAAGATAAATATACATCTTTGCCAAATATACTAAAATCAGTACTTACATTTCCAGGGTTCCAAATAATACAATTCATAAGAAATTAATTACTCATGAGTCCATCTAGGCATTTGAACAGTAACAAAAATTAAGATCCCCAGCCAATAGTTGGGCGATAGCCTATACTAAAGCAGAAGAACAAGGAGAAACACACTGAAGGTTAATTCCAATGTGAGAATGATGCCACTTTTATAATAACCCCTTCAATCCAAACATGTTGGGCAAAAATAGTGACACAATAAATATACCCACAAGAACACAATGCATTCAATAAAAACAGTTGGAAACTAATGTTTCTAATCAATGAACATAATCAGCAAACAAGTTGAGAAATTACCTGTTGAGCAGAAACCTTCGAAATCCAAGAAGGAAGCAAGCAAGGAGTATTATTTAAGGCGTCATAAGATGTCTCCTTTGCCTTACCACAGTCAACAACAAAAACCACATCATCAATAGTGATACTGGTCTCTGCAATATTAGTCGCCAGCAAAATTTTGCGCACACCAGTGTCTGGTTTCTCAAATATCAATCTCTGTCCATAGACAAAACACAAAATGTAAAATTGATGACAGAAGATTCAAAGGAAGTGATTTGACAGAGAAAAAATGCTAGCTCAGAACACAGGTTAGAAGGAACCGCAGAGAAATGCACAAAATGCTTCATGTATATTATGACTACCTGTTCTGAACTTGCCATAGAACTATGACAAGCAAGCAACAAGACTCTACTTGGATCTCCCAAGATGGGATGAGCTTGGAGTTTATCCTTAAGTGAACTAATGTCATCCCAACCAGTCATGAAAACTAAAACAGCACCAGCCACTTCATTTTCACAAATATTGCATAATAGATTTTCGATGAGATTAAAGCCCATTGAATCTGGATTCCAACAAGATAAAGACTCCCTAGTCTGTGAGCTATACTCTCTGAAGTCAGCAGCAGCAAGTGCATCCTGGTAGATGAGAGGTAACATAAAACATAAGAGGAAGTAGCATAAAATAGAAAAATTCTAGCTAGGCCACAGTCCACACACCTCAACAACAGTTGCAATTTGGCTCTTTCTTTTCCTGAAGCCTTGTTTGTTCATCTTCCACAATCTATCTGAACCATAATCATCTATCTGATTGTAAGGAGTCAATTTATATCCAGACTTTTCCAGTATGTCTTCTAGGAAATGAGTTTGAACAGGGTAGGTGAATCCCTGGAGCATGAACAAGAAGGAATCATAATAAATAACCATAATGAACATCAAGAGCTTTAGCTATTTTAGGACATTACACAACAAAGACAAAAATAAAAGAATTACAACAGAAATGTATGCTGCATCAACCGCACTCAAACATTTTCGTTAACAACAAAAATATCTGGTTATTTAGTTCAGTTATATGACAACATCACCAGTATTGGTAAATAGCAAAGATACATTATTCTAATAATTAAAGACCAATCATGCATCTTTACTTCCCTCTTCCCAACCTAACAAAACCCACAGGCAGTTCCCTTTACCCCAACATAACGAAAACAAACACTCCTCTACAGAAGCATAAAAATCTTGTTTGTGGCAACTATTATATGCTGTATTTTATCTTCGTTTCCTGTATTGGTGAAGAATCGGGCGATCAGAAAATAATCTGACCACCACAAGGTGAAGATATTGACGTATATGGTTAAAATGTAAAACAAGGTTAGGTAATTTATCTTACTTTGATAAGGTACATCTATGAATTTTTTTCGAAATGTAGCAGTCCGCCGCTGGACTAAACATTGAACAAATTTGAGTTCAATGAGAGGCAGAAACCGATGGAGTTTGAGGGTGGTAGCAAGGTATTGTCGTATTGGTTTCTATCCAGACTAAATATGATCAAAAAATTTATTAGTTGTCTAGCTGATACGTCATTTAAAAGCAACAATTTGTGTGCTAATTGATGAGAAACTTACCAGGATGTTGACCAAGGGAGCACCACTAAAATAAGACGAGAAAAGCTCAGCATCTAAAGTTGCACTCATCAAAATCAACTTTAACTCTGGTCTACGAGGAAGTAGCTCTTTAAGAACAATAAGAAGAAAATCTACAATGAACAAACACATTAGCAAGAATCTGCAATGATAAAATGGAATTGAATGTTCTATGGATGTATATTCACCTTCATTCATGCCACGTTCATGAATTTCATCCATGATAACATGAGTTACTCCCTTCAAAGTCCTGTCAACAAGCAATCTCCTCAACAAGATGCCAGTGGTACAAAACAGAAGCCGCGTATCTCTTCCTTTTATACCTTCTAGTCGAACTTTATAACCAACCTAGAAAGCAGAAAGTATGCTCTTAAAAGCCAGCTACTCTTTCTGAACTAATAAATATCAACAATAATCAATTCTCTATCAGGAATTTATACTTTCTCTTTTTGTAGCTAGTTCTAATACTTCCCATTCTAGGATATGTCACTAGGTTGCAAGATCACCACCTTTGGTATGTGTCCACATGTACTTCTATCTCCCCCCACTTGCTCTCACATTTTCTTTTGTTTTCCAACTTGCCCCACTTTATTCTCCTCTCTCCCCCTTTGCTTAAATGTGTGCAATTTATTTAGTTACAACTAATATTAAACAAAGAAAGTAATAAAGAAATGCAAACTCACAGATTCTCCCAATTTCTCCCCTCGCTCTGCAGCAACCCTTTCAGCCACTGACAATGCTGATATTCGTCTTGGCTGAGTACATATAATACTACACAAAGCTCCACGGCTAGATTCTATTTCGGACTCCAAAATGAATTGTGGTATTTGTGTGGTTTTACCACACCCTGTTTCCCCAGAGACAATGATGACCTAAAATACAAGAGTAAAGAAAATAGGTAAGACAATATCAATCAAGGTAAGATAATGGACAAACAGTTGAGGATGAAGCGATCCTAGATAATGAACAATGAATTAAGAGTCAAATTTAATTTAATTCTTAACATAATAATATCCTGAAACAATCATCAATGAAAGAAATTGATCAACAACATAATTTAACAAACAAGTAAGCTCAAAATTACGGTCAATAATACATGGGTCTGGATATAAGAATATGGATCTCAAACAAAGAGTACGACCCATGTGTTTAGCCTGGAATAATCCTTAAACAGCTCCGAAGAACTCAAATTTAGGATATTAAACCATAGTGCATAGATATGGTTTCGAGCACGACCTCGGTAACATTTATGAAACAGCTTTAGCTCTCATCTTGGCCTTTATTTCGGTCACAAACTAGTGATGTAGGCGATATTTTGCAGTATACACTAAACAGAGAAGACCTATTTGGGACGTTTAACAAAGACGAACCTATTAAATAAGCTTGATGGCGTTACTCAAATAATGAAGTAAAGTGTAGATGATGATTAAGATGTTGTTTATAACCGTGTGATTGATACTTTTGATGGTATAATGTTGCAGCTTGATTAATTATGATGGCATGAGCAGTTCAATTCAGGTGGTGTTGCTAGGATGGAAACAAGATGCATTATTATAAATTAATCTTAACTTTCTAAAATTAATTTAGTAGATAGAGCATATACACTTCACTCCTCCAATCGGTGTGAATTTAGATATTCACAGGCAGGAGGTGGAGGAAAACTAAAGTAGTTTAGGAACAAGTCAACAACAAATATTAAACATAATAAATTTTCAGTGAGCGTTAACCCATAGTTGTAATATTTGAAGTTTCAAAACAAAAATAAAATAAAACAATGGGTAAATTAAGATCATCTCCTTCGAACGGAAACTTTTAAAAATTACTTGACTCTAAATTTTCAAATTTGAATTTCAATTTGAAGAAAAATAACAAAACAAAACAAAACAAAGTTATGTTTTTTCAAGTGAGTCAAAATTTTATCTTGTTTCCAAAATCAAACCCATATCAGTTAAGCCCAATGGCTTTACTACACCCTAATAGATTGATCTATTATTAATACCAGCCTACATTTTCTACTTCTATCCATTCAACTCTCCATCTTCATTTTCAATGTGCAAGCTTAAAAATGTCAGATACACATATGTTTTAATATCAACTAAAATTTTCTTTGCGTTTAATAACAATCTTAATGTTTATAAAAATAATGAAACCCTATCGGTTTTCAATTGTTGGAAGCCAAATTGAATTGTCGTCGATTAGTAGCATCCAACTCTTCTCTTTTCTTTCTTTCCCCTCTTTTTAGCTTTCTCTTCCTTTACGCGTTAAATGGTAATTCTCAATTTCCAACACTTATACCGATAAGATTTTACGTGTATTTTGTGAAGTATGTGATTTGAGATGAAAACTTATATTTGAAGAAAAATGATTTTGTATTATTGTTATTAATGTTATTATCATTATTATTAATGTTGTGTTCATCAAAAAGATCAAGGCTTTTGTGTGGCTAGTAGCCAAAGGGAAGATGAAAACGATGGAGAACCTTCAGTTAAGGAGACCTTATAAGGCATTAAATCACCCATTAGTGTATTTTATGTGGTGAAAATGAAGAAGATAATTATCATTTATTTCTCTATTGCAAGATAGCGAGAGATCAGGGGTGATGAATGGGTTGATACGATAAGGATTGGCGATTTTCTTTTGATTAACCACTGTGGTGTAGTTTGGGGACGAGATAATGATCTTAAAAAGATGTGGTTGATTTGTTCTTTTACCATTCTATGCGCTAAATGGTTAAAGGAATAGGAGAATTTTCAATGACAAAATTCTATGGGTAGAGCTATGAGAGAATGTGGTCTTTTTGGCATCACTTTGGGCTAAGGCACATAGATTATTTAACCATTACTCTCTTGATGATTATGTAGAAATTGAAATGTGATATTTTAGCTACCTGTATTTACTTCTTGGGATTCGTCATCCCATCAATGTATGACTTATTTCCTCATCAATATAAGTTTTTCCTTATCAAAAGAAATTAATGGTATATTATATCAAGGGTACTTCTTATTTATATGAAGTTGCACATGACGTTTGCTACTAAAGTCAATCAAAAACCACCTTTCTTAGTTTTATCATTAACAATAGTAAGGTTGCGTACATCTAACCCTTCCAAACCCCACTCTAGATGGGAGCAACTTAATGGCATTGGGATAATGGAATTATATTTTTGTTACATAATTTAGGATGAGAATATGTTAATTAAGTATATTAAGGAGTATACTATCATGAGCATGGTTATAGTTTAACGATTATCAAATGAGAATATGTTAATTTATTCGTTGCTATGCTCTATTATGAGAGTTCAATAGATTTAAAAGGTAAATAAAGAGCTTTGCAACAGCAAAAAAAAAAAAAAAAAAAAAAAAAAAAAAAAAAAAGAAAGAAGAAAAGAAAAAAAAAAAAAAAAACAGCAAAAAGAATCAACCATAAAGCAAGAAACGGCCAGAGCAAAGTTTTATCACATTCAACGCTCACACAACCCATGGTAAGAGCAAAAGGATAAAACAAAAACTCAAGGAACCTGCTATGCACCTTAGTGACTTTGATAGTGCAGTAATCTCAGCCAATGGGCCAAATCTGGTCAAACCAAAAAGCAGATTACCTGATTACATTCAATGGCTGTCAACAGTGCATCTCTCTCCTTATACGCAGGAAGGCTTCTGCGAAACTCCAACATTTTCCTCCCTTCAGGGCAGTTCTATCAAAAATTAATGCAATACCAATCAAAAAAAAAATTAAAAATTAAATAGGAGTACCAATTACCTAATCCATCAAGAGAATTAGATAAGCATTATGAAAAATGACAAGGAGGAATTAGGAATCAACCTGCCAAGCAAGCTGCTGATCATGAAGCTGCAAGTGCCTTCGCCTAATAATTCTTTCCATAACAGAACTGCTAAGATTCAAAGGTTCTGGTTGCTCAAAGAAACCATCATCATTAGTAATGCTACCACTACTGCTTGATCTTGAGAACCCATTATCTTGTAAAACATTTGCACTTTTAGATTTTTTAGAAAGGTACTCAGCAAGATGGGCATCCACTCTTTTCTGCAAATTTGAATCTATCGAAACCTGTAAATTGATCATAGCACGAACTTAGAACCCTAATATTAGAAGAAAAATAGAAGATTTTGGAAAGAGAAGAGTTAAAAGTTATGCATGCCCTTTCACTATCCCTTGCACTTTCATCGCGTCAATTTCAAAATATTAAGTCATTGAAGGTTTTTGGAGAACCCCACATCACCAGAGCAATGACTTGCCTTTAAATAAAGGTAGAAACAATCATCAAGTACACGAATCAGGACCAGAAAATAACTGAAAGATAGTGCAAACAGGTCAACATGAGCACCTATTTTGCTTCCACTCCTCATGTAGGCTTAAATACCAGAGTGAACTCCAGTACTCCACACGCCGTCATGGCAAGGACACTGACACCTCATTATAGACCAAAAATGTGGAAATTGTTTAAAATTATGCCAAATCAAGACACTTGGACACCTACTCATGTTGGATGTGAGTCATCACACAAGTAACATAGATTAGCACAAAGAATTCCGGAAGCTCGGAAAAATAAAGCACAAGCATGACAACATTGCGGAACTATGAGATAAGTTTATGTAATAGTAGTAAAACTAAGCACCAGTACCTCTCTTAGGGGACGTTTCTCATCAAGATCAAATCTGTAATTAGGCAGCGGACTTTTACTAAACACAACTACTTTGACATATGAATGACTGCAAAAAGAAACATTTCATGATAACGATAGGGTATAGACAATAAAAGCATACTGAAGGAGCAAATCATTTCCAAACTCAACATGCCTATACAAACCCATCTTATTTGCAACAGTAGCTATTTGATCAAAGTCACGACGATCCTTTTTCTCCCTCGATAGCAATTCTTGCTTATCTTTGTCTCGTAGAAGCATGGTCAACTTTTGTTTCCAGTGCTCCACATTATCAGCAACTGAAGCACACTGAAACCAAATTGTACATATAGATTATAGATATAGTCAAAAAAATATTTCCCAGCCTCAATCTTTGAAAAAGCCAATTATGTCATAATCAAACCTTCAACATCAAAATGATCAAGCCTAAGTTCTAGACTCTTTTTTCTCTCTGTTTGTTCTCACAACTTTATATTCTTGTTTGAGCTAGCATCAAATATAGGTATGTTGTAAAATTTTTATAAATATATAATTGAGTTCCCTTCTTCAGTTACAGTTTCTCTCAAAACATGAGAGCATTAAGAAATAAAACATTTTGATCCTTTTAATTGCTTTTTACTTCTTTTTCCTAGCAATTCATCTAATGAGATGAATGATGGAGTACTATAGGGCAAGAAAACAAGGCTCGTACATGGTTTTTATTGACTTGGAAATGCATACGATAAGGTACCAAGAGAAATATTTTGGTGGACAATGACAAATAAGAGTATTCCCAAATATACATTAATACAGTGCAAGATATGTATTGAGAAGTAAAGATGAAAGTTAAAACATGTGAGGGGGCAATAGAGGATTTTCCAATCACAAGTGGTCTTCATCAATGTTCTACTCTAGGCCTCTTTCTTTTTGCAGCGGCCCTAGATGAGATAACCCGATCGATACAAGAGAAGTGTCTTGGTGCATGTTTTTTGCTGATGATATTGTCTTGGTAGATGAGGCTAAGGAGGGAGTGATACTAAGTTAGAACGACAAATACAAAAGTTGGAGTCATGAGATTTCATATTAAGTTGGAACAAGACAAAGTATATTAAGTGTAATTTTCGCACAAATGAGATAACGAGAGACACTATAAAGCTAAAAGAAAATCGCTCCAAGTGGATGCTTCAAATACCTTATGTCCACATTTCAAAGTAGTAGGGATATCCAACAAGATGTGTCCCATAGAATTAAATGTGAATGACAACATTGGAGAGAGCTACTGAAATATTATGTGATCAAGTTGTGCCCTTTAAATTAAAGGGCAAATTTTATCAAACGGCCAATAGACTAGCTCTACTATACTATATGAATCAGAATGTGGGCCTTTTTGAAAGGGTCATGGAATAAGAAGGGAGTAGCAGAAATGCGAATGTCTCAAAGGATTAGTGGACATACCTTGATGGATTAATTCAAAACGAAGAGATAAGAAAGTGTTTAGAGCCGCAATAATTGAGGAAAAGATGAAAGAGAATCGTTTAAGTTGATATGGGCAAGTGTCAGCATGCAGTATAAGCAAAATTGTAAGGAAGATCGAAGATGGCTTAACGGACAATAGTGGAAAAGAATATGAAGGATCTAGACTTGTGAATTGAGATCGTAGAAAATCGAAATGAATGGAGAAGAAGAATTTGCGTGGACGACTATGAGAACTGATATATTGGTTCATGTAGCAGACTTCAATTTTCTATAATTAAGGCTTTGGCATCGCTTTTTTTTTTCTTTTTTTCCTAGCAGCCAACGTATCATCGCATTTCAAAAAAACTAAAATATCGAGCAATTTACTTCCAAAATATTATAAAAACAACCAATTCAACAAGGGAAGACTATGGATAACGATAAGCGGACGACAACATAACCCAAAATTATCAACAGTCACAAAATATATATTTTGTAGCCTTACACCATGAATCATAGCCATTGCAGAATGATTCGCGATTAAACAAGTTTACAGTTCATAGTAAAACACAAAATTTGTCGTTAGTACATCAAGAGCAGTTTGCAGATAAGCCAAAATCTAGAAACACGAATTTATATACATGTATCTATGTCCACGTTCAATTGTGTCCAAATGCTCATGTACATCCATGTTCCAAACATCGAATGGGTAAACATCAAATATGGGTAAACAAGAAGCAAATAACACCAAACAAACTGTTGCGTTTCTCAAAACACCATGCAAAACTAGACTTATTCCACTTCAAATAAAAACCTCAATTCTAAAACCTAAACCATAACATATTGATCAAAACCCATACTAACAATGCAGCAAAATTGAGATTACAGGTTACTCACCCCAAAAGCATATGAAGAGGGCTCAAACTCAACAAAATCTCGGTGAGATCCTACTTCAGATACCGTATTGACAGCAGAACTACGCTGAGAATCACTATGTTGACGATCAACATGTAAGGCGTAGTTCGTTGGTGGGGTGTAAAACTTG
This sequence comes from Amaranthus tricolor, assembly GCF_026212465.1. Lineage (NCBI taxonomy): Eukaryota > Viridiplantae > Streptophyta > Magnoliopsida > Caryophyllales > Amaranthaceae > Amaranthus > Amaranthus tricolor. Next base: position 26,367,534 of record NC_080054.1, on the reverse strand, counting down.
TAATGGAAGCTTTCAAAAGTCAAATTCTCATCCCCATTCCCATTGGAATCCCATGCAGTGCCATAAACATTAGTCTCTTGCTTTGAATTAAACTGAAAATCCCCACCAGTTGCAGTATCTTGATTATGATTCTTTTGAACAGAGAAATTAACAGGACTATTTCTTCCATCATTAGGACTAGAACTAGGGATTGGAGTGAAACCCTGATGATAATATTTAGAGCCATTGAGAGGAGGAACGGTGATGAGAGACCTTAGTCTCTGGTGCGGCGGCACGTACACAGATGATTGCGGTCGATCCTTCATAATCCAGGAAAATTAATCAACTCCAAAATTGAATTAGTGAAGAAGATGAAATTAGGGTTTATTAAGTGAAAGAAAAGAGAAGAAATTGGGGGTGAAGATGAATTGATGATTCTGGGTTTGGAATTGGATGTTGGGTGTCACTCAAGAGTGATGAAATGAAGAACAAATTTCAATCTCAATTTCACTTTTCTTTGTCAAGCTCGGTGCACTCTTCAAGATTACACGCCACCCAAATGTGCATCTGTTACCGAATTGGGTTTATATTAGTTGAAAATAAAATAATCTACAAATTACGCAATTTAAGTTTAGTACTTTTATAAATTACATTTTTTATTTTTATTTTGTACGAATTATAACAAACTAACAAAGTATTAAAATCTATCGAGTTCATATTAAATTATAGAATTCCGATCACTTAACCTAAAATTCCAACCACTAAAATGGTCTAAATTATGTAATTTGACATGAACGTCGTAAACTTTGATATTTTAGTTGTTATAATTCGCAACAAAAAAAATTAAGGTTATATTCCTAAAAGTCCTTGTGATTTTCAATTTTCTCATGTAATATCTTAGGTTCGATTTTCACATCATTTACTTTTCTTAGTTTAACTTATAATTTAAAAATTTATGCACTTTCTCGTGTGTTCAATTTCAAACTTTAAGAAATGAGAATAACTACCAAAATTTTCCCAAAATGATCTAAACAATACCAATAATAGTTAAAATAAAAAGGAATCAAACATCTTACTTGACTATATTTTGACATCTAAATTAAAAATAAAAAGGAAATTAAAGTGATTGATAAATAATGTCAAAAAATTAAATAGGACAATTGCTCTGAGTTGAAGGGAGTATTAAATGGATTATTTAACATATATGAGGTATGTCTTATGATGAGACCGTCTCATACCACAATTTGTGTAACCATTAAGCAAACTTAAAGGTGCAATGCATCAAGTCATCATAAAGAAACAAAACGGTATCAATTTCATTCAAAATTTTATCGATCAACACATTATGCACTCAAGATGTCAATAATGCCAATGCCTTAATATAAACACACGAGTTAACTTCGGCTACATAAACCTAAACAAACAAACAAAAAAATCGGCTACATGAACCAACACATAATACACCGAGTTTCAAAATTAAACATCTAATCCTTAAGCATCGATAGAGCATGTAGGACTTAGGAGTAATACTCAAATCTTCAATAGTTTCTTTTGCATCCCTCGTTCCTCAATAGTTAGAACATTTTGTGGTTTTGCAAACCATCAAGTCAATAGCCTTTGCTCATCCACAAACCATTTATTTTGGATATTCTTTGCCTTGCTTTTTCGCCTGTCTTGCAAAAATCAACGGATATTAGATCTATAATCCCATCTAACTCTATATGTTATAATTGGAAGACAACCGACATCGCCGATGTTTGACAATTAGCTTTTTAGTTGGATTTGGCATTTTAGTTGGTCAAATAGCAAAAAATAATATTTGTTAAATAAATTTTAAATCAACTAAAAAAGTTGTTTTTAAGCCTAAATAAAAAATTCTTGGTTTTGTCATTTGGCTTTATGTCTTAATTTTCTCTAATAAACAACAACAGTAACTAATTGTTTCCAAACATCTTTAAGACAGTTGATTTAAACAGTTCGTTTAGTAGAATAAACAACTAGCAAATGCGCGTAGTACTTTCATCTGGTCAAATCAGGCAGAACCAACGAAAAATGTAAGACACGTCACATACCGCATGTTCCTAGTTTGTACAACATGTTATGATAGCTAAAAGCGACATTTGCACAATTGCACCAGAGAGAATCCCGACCCAAAGACCCATTGAAACAGCCCAGACTAACGTAAACAGTATAATAATACTGTCCACAACACACCGGAAGATTACAGTGGTTTGGACTGAATCCGATCTGTGATTCGATGATCACAGCAAACTAATATCAGAGTTATTTAAAACTTTTTACCTAACTAAGTAAATACTATTTACAAAATATTATGAAATTATTACAATTTAATTTACGAATAACTAATTTACAAAATGTATTTCCAAAAGAAGTCCTCGCCTCGCCCGTAACATATAATACATATAGGCATCCTTTCCACCACAGAGCTAACCTAAAAATGGATCTATCCCCCATAATGGATAGGCCCCATCAAAGACTGTCAACAATTGAATTGTTGAGTAATCCAACAAACTACTATATTAAATTCTTTATTTGCTCAATAGGTAACTCTTTATAAAAGATTAATTTATTAAAACCCAAACTCTTTTAAAAGACTGTTTGGTATCGACATAAATACGACTAAGAACCTTTGGTTCATAGTGAATCAAAATACGACTATAACTTTACAAGTTAAAAGAGAAAATCAAAATGCGGCTATTACTTTACAAGTCAATAGCGAAACAATACGACAAATGAAACATATGGTTTCATTTCAAAACAAACAAAACTTTATATACCAAACGTGTAACATTTGGGAAATTAATATTATAAGACGAGTAAGTTTAAGAGAATTATCAGTGTGAGAATGATCTTAAATACACATGACATAAATATTCTCAATTTAATTTCTCTTCTTTTCCTTTTCTTTTAAAAGAAATAAAAAATAATAATAAAAAAAGTAATAATAATAATAAAAAGAATAATAGAAACCAGTTTCACGCATTCCACTATTCATCATCATCTTCATTCCACTATTCACCATCATCTTCAACACAAAAAAAAAAAAAATCAAACCCTTCTTTGCCTTGTCAAAACCTTCGAAACCCATGCCTCTCATCCCTTAATAATTATGCTCTTATTCATATACTTTCCCTTGTATAATCTTTCATTCATGTGTTAAACCCTAAATGTTGTTGAATCTTGGAATGTATATGAGTTAGTTAGATGAGTTATTAAATTGGAAATTCATGAAAAATGTGTTATTAGTGAGTTATGTGATGATGAGAATTTAAGTGTGGGCTATGATTTTAGTAGTAGATTATTCGAATGATTTAGTTGTGGTTAGTTCCGTGTTCTTGGATGTAATATTAACCTTTTCAAATTATGGTAATGGTTAAATGTTGATTGATTGGTTGTTATTGAAGGTATCTAGGGTTCGTGTGGAAATTATTAGTTGAATGGATAAACTAGCTGAATCTTTCTTTTTCAGCTAGTTTGTTAATCTTGTTTAGTTTCTTGGTTTTGAGTTTAGATGAACATGGAAGTGTTTGAATTGGAATACAAAGGGAATTGTGGAGACATATAACCTTTACAAGAATATAAGCTAGACTAAAACAAGGTTATTTATTTTGATGATATTGAGGGTTGGAGTTAGGACTTGCACAATCACTGAAATAAGAAATATTAGAATAGAAGATGGAACTAAGATGCATTCTTAGGATGAGATGCAATGAGCTATATGAACCTAGTTGTAGTATCGTATGCTTTGTTGTGATGCTATATTTGTTATGCTTCAGGAGACGACATTATTGAGGAGCCCTTCCAGTGATCGCGGAGTACCGGACTTAGCTTCTTGAAGCATTCTTTTTGGTGAGTAATAGCAGTCCCTTAAAGGGTCTGGCCAGACTACATTCTTGAAAATAAACTTTTTACTAAAGCTCTTTTGAATTGGAAATTGTTGAGACAAATGTTGTGAATGCTTATGCTGATATTATGATATGGTCAATGGATCGGGCTTGCGAGCTGGTCATTGACGAAGTTGAGGAACATTGTTCCTTGCTCCCTGTATTTTGAAGCGAATTGTCATTCTTTATTGACTAGCTTCACCCGAGAGCGACATAGCCTTAGAGCTATGGGGGCACCTCTCAAACTAGACTCCCTGTGCGCACATAGAACTAGGAAACTGATGTTGCTTTTAAACCTATGTTTGAATTACTGTGTTTTGTTGTTTTGGATTGTTACTTCTCTTTTAATTTAATCTGACTTTCTGATGTTTCCAACTTTTAGTTTGACTACTGATCGGAACCAGTCGGGAATAATGGATTAGCGAAGGTGATTAGAGGTTCCAAGGATGTATATTGAGCTGAGCACGTAGGAATTTGTAGTTTTGCAGTAGGATTTTGGATAAATGTAATTTGAATTGGTTGTGTTGGTTATATCGGACTTGTAGAGAATTGTATGATCATCCTGTATTTTAGTTAGATGTTTGTTTTGAGATGTAGCTGAGTTAATTATGTTGAAAAGCTGGTGTCCCCTTTGCTCAAGTTTTGAAAGTGTGATTTCAGTTTCTTGGGAAACGAACCCAGTGAAGACCATGTTTACTCAGTTAACGATAAATGTAAGTCGGCCATTACTTTACAAGTCAATAGCGAAACAATACGACAAATGAAACATATGATTTCAGTTGTGAAACAAACAAAACTTTATATACCAAACGTATTTATTCAAATCTCATATTAAAACAATGATATAACAACACTTAAAAATGTGGAAATATATGGACCGTCAGGAAGTAGGCTTGATCTAAATCCTGAGAACACGGGTGATCGTCATCACCGAGAATACGGTTCTTGCAAGAACGAAACGGAATCGGGGGTTCGAGACCGATTCGAATAACCATTAACTATTATCAAGCTATAGGATTTCACAATAATCCGAATATAAATATCCGTTGCCAATTCCCAAAAATGGACATTTTTCAATGTCGAACATTTCAATATAAAATGAATCAATAAATTACTTGATTTTCTTTGAAATCAATAACCATAACTCATTTTCATAGTACAATATATTTAAAAGCTCATATTTATAAAGCTATGAACATACAAAACATAATTTTTGATCAAGGACTAGAAGCAAAGTCAAACGAAGTCAAAATCCAAAATTTCGAACATCAAAAATCAAATTAGAAAACCAAAAAATTTAATTGATGCATTTGAACAAACACCTTGTGTACATCAACTTATAACACCAAAAGATAACAATCCAAGCTCCCTTTTTCATCACCATTAATAATACTCAACAAACTCATACTATCCATAATTACCCAATAAAGAAACATAAAATAATCTTAAATACTTGATTAAAGAAATACCCAATTGAAATCCCAATTTGAACAATTAATCTCATAATTGGTTATTCTCAATTTTCATGACATTTTGTTAGTATTTTGGTCATAACTCTCTCATACAAACTCATTTGGGGGCGATTCAAGTGGCTATGCGACTCTGACTCAGAGCTCTACAATTCTTATGAAGACAATTGAAAGCTTATTGTTGATTTTTATGACAACCTGTTAGTATTTTGGACATAACTCCCTCATACGAACTCATTTTGGAGCGATTCAAGTGGATACACGACCACGACTCGAAGATCTACAAATCTTATGAAGACACTAGAACCCAAAAACAATCACAACTGACCCAAAAATGACCAAAATAGAACACTCCATTTCTGTCAATATCCAAAATACTAAATTTATACTAGAACCTAAATACCCCAAGCAACCAATACTAATCAACACCAAAGACAAATCAATTACTAATTGAATTCATATACTCATCTTAAATTTAAGTTGCTTAAATTTGAATCAAAGACCCAAATTGAATCCACAAATAATAAACTACTTTAAAACATTCAAATATCAATTTAAGGCCTTATTAGCCATTAAATTAATATACAAGTATGAATTCAAGATCACATAAAGAAAACTTACTCCTACATAAAAGAGATGGAGATGGTGATAATTAGATGTGTCCTCCTTCTTCTACAATAGCTACAATCATCAAAATACTTTAATTAGATTCTAGTTTGATAAAATTTGAGTGAAAATTTTCTAAAATTGAGATTGAAGGTTGGTAAAATTTTAGACTTTTGTTCCACTTTATGAAGAAATAAAGGTGGAGTTTGATCTCAGTTTTGTGTTTCTTTGAGAAGCTACGAAGAAGGTGATAATGGTATGAAGGAAAAAGTAGAGAAAGTACTCTTACAGGTTATATAACTTACGAAAAGGGGTTTTATTTTGGTGAGTAAGATTGAGAGGTGTGAGTCATAGGCCATAGTGACAAAACGTGGGTGATTTACTTCCTACTCGTACTTATCACAGTATGAGGTGGATAATATACCCATATTTTTCATCGTATAATTTATTTTGTCCCCAAAAATAATAAATCTGATATCTAAAAATCGTAGTAAAATTTTTCTTTTAAAATGATAAACTCATTTTACTTATTAAAATAGTAACTTTTAGCAAAGTTATAACAGTTTCGCCCGTTCCCCTAATGTGCACCCGAAAGCCTAGCATTGCAGCGACAGGAATTTCGAACAGGTAGAAAGCAGCAAGATTCACAAAAGCACCTATATGCTGCCACCCACATCCTCTAGCAATACCTTGTGTAGCCACAAAAAGAGCATTATCATACAACAAATAGCAACAGCAACCTTTAAAAATTGATTATTAAGGATAGCAAATTGGGCTGGCAATGCGGCATGATCTCTTCTATAATGATATACCCACCACTTATCCACAGTCCCACATTCATGGCAATTAAAAATTTTATACCCACGTGGTATGCATTCAAACTCATCTTCACCCATTATGGCCAGCAGGATATACTCACCTTATACCTCCTCACATTCACTCCACATTCGCGCTATATATTTCAAAAATTCTAACAAATTTAATTTTACATCTATAGTGTTTATGTCATACAATGTAATAAAATAAAATTAATTTCCTTAATTTTTTGTCAATAGTTTCAGCAAAAATTTACAAAATTGATATAAATAAGTACATTGTAGATATACGGTAGACAATTGTGGGGCAGGGCGAGTGGGTGAAGGACCGGGCAGGTGGGTATGAGCGGGTAGGAGCTCATACCCACCACCTACCCACTACCGATAACACGGATAGGACTTTTTATACCCATACCCAAAATCATACCCATATCAGCTCCAACTGGAGTAGATACAGTGTGAAATTCGTATAATTTTATCCGCCTGGCAATCCTATTGATTATAGCAAAGCAAAGTCATTATGAATCATACCCGAAAGAACACCTTGAAGGCTGTCGGTTATGATACTAACACAAATCAAAGGTGCCATTACGGTTACATAATCTACGACTTCCTTTTCATTGCTAAAGGTGTAGCCAAATATTTTCCGAGTAGCAAAAAGGATTTAGCTGATGAGTAGACCGTTTGCTACTACAATTAGCATAACTCCACGAGCAGCTGTATGAGCTCCTCGTGGGTTTCCAGCCCCAAGTTCATTAGACACTCTGGTGTTGCACTTGGACCAAAAAAGAAACATCGGGTCACTACAAGAAAATTGATTTTGGACGACATAACCAAAAAGATGGCCCAAAGGATCAAAACGAATATAACTACAAGATCATAATATGAATCATATTTGGTCAAGAGCAGGAACATACCTTGCAGCAGCTCCTACTCCATAAGGTATTCCATATAGTGTTGAAGTAGTTGACAAACTATTCAAAACACAAAACAATGTGTTTATTTACCTGGATTTTGTTTCGAGATGGTAATATCATCGATTAAAGAACGCACCATACAGAAATAACAGAAGTCTCGAGTTCAGGATGTGGTAAAAGCCCTGATAGTAAAATCAACAGTTCGAGCGACCACCATTCTAAACTACAAAAACAACAATCAACACTACAACTTTATCTTCAAACTTTTTGTCTAGGGGTGTGTTTAGTAAACGACTTTTTTGTTGGTTTTTGTCTTTTCGGTTGGTTAAACGGCCAAAAACGACATCTTTTATTATCAACCAAACCCAAAAGCGATAATTTATTGCCTTTCATTGAATTTCCAACGACCAACAACTAAGTTTTACTAAACATCTCCGTAACAACTAAATTATCAGCCAACGAATCAAGTAATACTTTCGGTTAGTCAAACCAGCCAATAACTACAGCCAAACAGACCGCGTAACAAACAAGACTTGCAAGAAAGCTTGCCAAATCATAAGAGACGAAGGGATAGCGAATCGAAAGAACTCTCTAATCCCCCGAAAAATTTCCATTGAAAGAGGAGAAAGAGTTCGTGCACACGAAGGCGAGAACATCATGTACAAAGCAAGAAAAATGACATTAAACCACATTGATACGCCCATTGACAAGGCAGCACCAAGGCTATGTATCCTAGTTTTGAACACCAAACCCAACAAAGGGGAATATGTAGGCAAAGAGCAGCACAAGAGCTTACAACCATAGGCATTGCCGAACTTTGGGCTTGAAAAAAGCGATCTAGAGTTTGAAGAACTGCGTACGAAAAGAGCATTGGTATAAGGTACATTGATAATTTACATGCTTCATGGGATATTTCGGGGGATTGGCCAGTGAAAACGAGGATTTTTCCGATGTAAGTCCATAGGATTGAGATAGGGATGCATACTAAGATAAGGGAAAAAATGGCTGTGTATGTTTGTGTTCCTTAGTTTGTTGTATTGTTTTGGGTGGTATCTCCTTTGCTTATGACCCTGTAATTTTTCGATTATATGATGATATTTACAATAAATGCAGCCCAATTCAACATGGTATCAGAGTTGACGGTTCCGATTAACAAGAAACTCTAATTAATTAGACTCACATGCGAACTTTACAGGGTTTGCATACAAGGGTGTTGAGACGATTTATCCCACATCGATAAATCAAGATAGGGTAAACACTTTATTGGACCCCTTCTTATCCATAAGATTTTGGGACGGTATCTCCTTAGCTTATAAAGTGTTTCCTTCCCATAAGGTAATTCATTATTGATCAGTGTTGTTAGGCCTTGACAATTCATCCCATAATAACCCCTTGGACCCCACTTGTGTATATACACCCACAAGGCACCCGTGGACTCGGGTCCACAAACCCACAAGGTAATGAGTGTTAAACTTGCATACACACTTGAGAAGATTCACTCTTTCCCAAAACCATATAATATTAGGAGGATTACTCACGACAGGAAATCTTCCTCACATACCAAGAGACTAAAACCAGTGACACCAGAAAGAGAAACAGCAATGGCAGAACTAGATAGGTAAATCTCACCAAGATGACCCACCATCATAATAGAAATAACCTGCAACAAATACTGAAACATAATCACAACTACCATTGGACATGCTAACCAGCTCACTCTTTTCACTTCTTCTCCTATTTCTCCCATCATGATATTACTGATTCTGATTGTTCTTCTACTTTCTTTTGCTTCTCATCATTCAATAGCAAGCCTTCCTCCATTCTTGTTCTCAATTTAATCTTTTCACCTATCCTATCCTCTATTTATAGATTTATAGATTCTCTAATTATAGATCACTATTTTTACTTTTTAAGTATTTTATTGTAGGGTAGGTCAGAAAAGTCTGGTTGAGAATCGACCTGGAGACTTTATTTTACATGGAGACATTGGTGGATCCAGCTGGCTCCTATGGAAATTCCTTAAACATAAGTTTATTCAATAATCAATACTTCCTTCAATTTTACTTATTAGTCTCATTTATTTTTTGTCACTATTCACTTATCACTCTTAATTTGCATATTATTCTTAATTTATATGTTAAAACATAATCATATGAGATCTTGTCTGATTCATCTCAATACAAGGATTATTATTATTAACTTTTATAATTTCTAATTAGAAATATTAAGGATTAAAATATTATCTGAACAAGTGTGAAAAATTAAATGGGATTAATGTGTTGAATAGGAGTTAGTATTCTTTATTAAATGTAGAATACATATATGGTTTACTTTTATAATAAATAATTTTTAAATCAAATTTAAACGATATTGTATATCTTTTTTATTTGCATTGTTTAACTTTTTGATTTCTTTTTGATCTGATAAACGACCAATACTAAATAATTAATTTTTATTAAAATAAACTAAAAAGTCAATGTTATTTACTTGTTAAACTAATCAATTGAATCAACCAATAGTTAATAGTTAATAATCAATTACCAAACATATTAAAATCAAAACAATTTGTTAAATTGCTTTATATTTTTATTCGATTTAACATTTAAATCAACATTAGCGAATTATATATTCTTAGATGATTAATTTAATTTGAGGCGTTGTTTGTTTGCACAAATGCATTATTAATTAAGATGATCCTGCTTGATCCTCGTTTGACATAACAAAGATATTTTACCAATAAATTCTCACACTTTTCATTTTAATTTTTTTAACTTTTTAATATTTTTATTTTAGATTTTTATTCGCACATCTTATATTTTGCTCACATTCAATTTTACCTATACAATTTAGTAATTTCTATCAATTTTTAATATTTATGTCAATTATTAATGTTGCAATCTTTTAGACACAGTGTAAATAATAATTAATACACAAAACTTCATGAAACATGTTGATGTTGATCATTAAAAAAGGCATTTGTAAGATGTGAATACGTGACTATTGATGCTTTGACATTCAATGCTTTTGATAATTTACCATTCAAGTACAATTTATAATTGTTTATACATAATTTGGTCAAAAAAATATAAATGGGATATTTACACCAAAAATAGTTTTATTTTTAAATATGTAAAAAATTGGAAGGATCTTTTTAATGTATACCTACCATTTATTGACATAAAGTAAATATCAGAAAATAAAGTGTTAATTAAACAAGATTATGTTATTACTTAAAATATTGATGAAAAATGAAGTATAGTAAATAATTTAATTACAAAATACCAAAACCAAATGAAATTATTGTTGCTCTTTGAATACCACTCGTCACTCGTGTTTACTTATATTTACAGAAAATGATGGTGACAAAAGAAAAGATTTGTTGGTCAAATTTTCATACTTGATAGAGGCGTTGCTACAATGTTTCTTTGGCTTTAATTAAGATGTGAAACAACTATTAATTTAAATATTAAAGTATAGGAATCATATGGATCATAAAATTATATATGTGAAGTATGTTTAGTAAATATAAATGAGAAGCATTTTTTAACATTATAAAAATATTTGATAAATGAGTTTTTGTTTGGACTTATAATTAAAAATTTTGACTTTTTAGTTGGTAAAAAAACTAATACATATATTAGTAAATGATTTTTCAGTTTGCTGAAAGACTAACTTTTAAGCAAAAAAAACAACTTAGATGACTTTTTCCATTGGTTTTGACTTGTTTGCCAATTCCTTTCTAATCAGCCGCTAACAACTAACATAATTTTACCAAATATCTCCTTAATCAGCAAGCTTATTCAACTACCTTAAAAGCCGATAAAAAAGCAAACAGTCAAACAAACCAACTAAAAAGTCATAACCAATAACCATTTGTTGCCCTGATAATAGAAGTCACCAGGACAAAAGATCACGAGACCGAATCCATTTCAAATTGGGAACATTTAGGCTATGTATAAGGAGTAGCATGTATTGCATGCAAAAGCAAGCCAAATGGAAATGCAATTGAAACATTCAAAATTTCAACTATGGAAACAAAACAAATATACAAGTGTTCATTATCATGTCCCCTGCTCTCAAATTATTCAATGACTGGGAGGAATAGTACTAACAGGCTAGCAGCATCTGCACTACAGAGTTCTGCTTCGATAGAGCATCATCATCACCAAACTCTTACATCAAAGATAAACAACACAAAATGCAAAAACCCTTGTTCATTTGTTTGGCTTCCCCAAAAAAATCCTTCTAAACTCTGGAGCTGGTAAAGCCATTGTCAACCTAAAATTATTATGGCAATTATCATGGCAAAGGGCCAAAGAAGAGTCAAAAAATAAAACATACTATCTCAGATTTCTTAAGCTGCAGATTCCTTGGCAATCTTCTCAGCCTTGGCAATAACCTCTTCAATTCCTCCAACCATGTAAAAAGATTGCTCAGAAAGGTCATCGTATTTACCGTCCAAGACACCCTGCAGGTCCAACAACCGGGCCAACATTAGAAAAAGAGAAACCCCAAAAATTTCCTGTATTTACGTAGACAGTTTGCTAGCCGCACAAATCATATTGCAAGATTACATCTCCATACAAAGTATATAAACCAATAGGAGTACATTACAGCACGAGTAGATAAATTACCTGGAAACTGGTAATGCTTTCCTTCAACTCCACATACTTGCCAGGAGCACCCGTGAAAACCTCAGCAACATGGAAGGGCTGACTTAAGAATCTCTGAATCTTACGAGCACGAGCCACAGTTAATTTGTCATCTTCACTCAACTCATCCATACCCAAAATGGCAATGATATCCTGGAGATTCTTGTAGTTCTGAAGAACTTTCTGCACTCCACGGGCAGTGTTGTAATGCTCCTCACCCAAAATGTGAGGAGAAAGCATACGAGATGTAGAATCAAGAGGGTCGACAGCAGGGTAGATACCAAGCTCAGAAATCTAATCAAAAATCAAAATGTCAGAAGAAATAATACACACAAGTATGATTGTAAATTTGCAGGTAGACTTGTAAAATGTCCCAAAAGTCCTTCCAAGAATCCCGGGAATTTCATCAGAGGACAACAACGACCAATCTGACAACTGACTTCATGGTAACGAAGACTAAAGGGAAGGTAAAGCTGGCCTAATGTGTTTTGAACTTGTCTTCACTTCTCAGGTCGGAAATAAATTCAAGGGTGATCATGAAACTGAATTCTAATCCTACAGTTAACAACACTAACCTGTTCAAAATCCAACTTCTTACCCCAAAAAAGATATTGTATGACGATAGTATATTTCCTACCCCAAAAAATTGAAAGAAACAGAAGTAGTTTAGTTTCTCCCTTTCACATACCTGTCGGGACAGCACAGTTGTGGCATCCAAGTGAGCAAATGTTGTGGCAGGAGCAGGATCTGTCAAGTCATCAGCAGGCACATAAATAGCCTGTACAGACGTAATGGAACCCTTCTTGGTGGTCGTAATACGCTCTTGAAGACCTCCAAGATCAGTAGCTAAGGTTGGTTGATAACCGACAGCAGAGGGAATACGTCCAAGTAAAGCAGACACCTCTGAGTTGGCCTGAATCAACCAAAAAAGAATTTGCAATAATCGTGAGAATCATCCCATGGCAAATGCACAATGAGTAAAGAAAAATTCTTAGCAAAAAAAAACATACTTGGGTAAAACGGAAAATGTTATCAATAAAGAGCAGCACATCTTGTCCCTCAGCATCACGGAAGTGCTCAGCAACTGTCAATCCAGTTAGTCCAACACGGGCACGAGCACCTGGAGGCTCATTCATTTGACCGTAGACAAGAGCACATTTGCTTTCAGCCTATGACACAGTGGATAACAATGAAGAGTGAGCTAATGTTCATTAAACATAAAGGACAGGCCCAGCCAAATGATGCAAGAATATGGCAGACCTGCTGGTCACCTAGCTTGATGACACCACTCTCAACCATTTCTCTGTACAAGTCATTACCCTCACGGGTACGCTCACCAACTCCAGCGAACACAGAGAAACCACCTGATCACAGACGTAACAACAATTACTAATCTAGTGAAGCTCCAATGTTATATCCTATGAGGAAAAAGTGGCCCAGCAGTCAGCATTCATATTTCATACCATGAGCTTTGGCAACATTGTTGATCAGCTCCATAATAAGCACAGTTTTACCGACACCAGCACCTCCAAACAGCCCAATCTTTCCTCCCCTTTGGTATGGAGCTAGGAGATCGACGACCTTTACAAGGCAAAAATCCATTAGCAAAACTCTCAAAACGGAAACACACAAATGTCACAAAAGAACAACTAGATAGTAACTATATGACAAAATGCACCTTAATCCCAGTAACAAGGATCTGCTGCTCAGTTGCTTGTTCAACAAAAGCTGGTGCCTCTCTGTGAATGGGCAAATAGTGGTCGGTCTCTGCAATTCATTTATCACAGCAATTTCAACAGTCAACAATGCAACTTTAGTCATAATAACTTACAAAATGACACAAGTACTCAGATACTTACTGAATTCTCCCCTTTCATCAATTGGCTCTCCAATGACATTCATGATACGACCAAGGGTAGCTCTTCCAACAGGAATCTATAAGCGAAATATGCATTGTTAAGAAATAAAAACATTCCACACTTCATTAAGATAAAACCATATAACTTTGCCTTGAAAAATTGAGGAAAAGAAAAACAGCACAATGCACTTCAATGAAACGCAAAAAAAAACAAAAAAGACAAAGAGGTCGTTTCTTGACACGGGAAGTAAGCACAATGCACTTTGTCTAGAAATTATTTCGTTTGTTAAATTCCTAAAAATTTAATATGGTTGTTTGTTTGACATTGAAGAACATTTAATACTATAGCAATTCTAAATAACTAAGGGAGGATAATGGATATGGTAAGCGTATTCCAATAAGCTTTGAATAAAGTTCTAAACTTCTGTGGTTTTTATTATCTTGTTAAGCAAACAAAAATATAAATAACTTTCCGGAAATACAAAATTGCTATAAAACTTATGTGCAAACAAAGGACCCCTAAGGTTTCCTTTCATAGGACTACAAGACGGGTTCAAGTATATAAAAAACATTGTTTTATAACAATGTAGCTCCAATCAACATTTATTGATCGCCAATGATCAGGTATTTGCATAAGTTGTCAAATTCATAACCACTTTGACCATGAAAACATACAAATGCCCAGCATACAGCAATATAGCAACCCGTTGACAATCAATAGACACACAAAGAGGATCCAACGATCCAAAATCAAATCTGAAATCGGAAATGTAAGTCAATGAAACCCAAGAGCACACAGATCACAAACTAATTCAAACAAAAGAACCCATCATTTTCAATCGTAATCAAAATCCAATTAAAAGCCTAAAAAAGAGATCTTACAGTAATAGGAGATCCAGTATTCAAAACAGGTTGACCACGAACAAGACCTTCAGTACCATCCATAGCAATAGTTCTAACCATACTCTCACCCAAATGCTGGGCAACCTCAAGAACCAATCGATTCTGATTATCAAGAACCTCAAGGGCAGTCAGGATCGGGGGCAAACCCTCATCAAATCGAACATCCACGACGGCACCAATCACCTGACAAACCTTTCCGATAGCCCCTTTTCCGGTAAAATCATCGGTGATTTTCCCGGAACCAGAAGTTCCAGATTTCACAGGAGAAGAAGAAGGCGGAGCAGCAGCTGCGGAAGATGAGGCATAATCAGCGACTCTGTTGAGAAGATAACCGCGAGATGAAGGCCGTTTGTAAGAGGATGGTTTGGGAGAAGATAGAGATGGTCTTGAAGATCGGCGAAGAGAGCGAGCGAAAGAGTGTACCAGTCTTCGCGACGCCATTGATGATGGAGGAGAGAGAAATGAGGATGGAGAAATGAAATTAGGGTTCGAAAGGGAGATGGAGTGTGTGGTCTATATGGGTGGAATTGGTCCGTTGTGGTTTTTGATAAAACGGTAGCGTTTTGATGGTGCGGTCGTTTTTGTTCTTGTATTATATGTAGGACATTTTATGATCTTTGATTTTTGCGAAATTTTAGTTAGGGTGTTATATTTTCTGTTTTTTTAATTTCGCATTTTTTTAAAATACAATGTTTAAACTCAATTCATTATTTGAGAGTCATTTTTTGTTATTTATTTTATAGGTTAGACGATTTTTATGTGTAACAAGATGAAAATTCATCATGCATATAGGTGGTAATTAGAATCAACTAATATGCTAACTTTCACTTTTCTTTTGATGTCGTTTTTATTCTTGTATTATTGTATATGTAGGACGTTTTATGATCTGGTTGATAGTTAATGACAATTTATTACATAATCACCTCATACCACAATGCCCGTGAGTTCCCACAGGTAATGAGTATTGACTCGCATACACACACAATGAGGTTTACTCTTTTTCATAACCATATGGTAGTAAGAGGATTACCCATCAAACATTATATATAAGTTCAAAACCCACTATTTTAGTAAAGTGGAAACTTTCTAACATGTGAAGTATGTTTAACACCCACCCTCACATTTGAGTCAAATTATATCTAAGAACCACTTTTGACTTTGATACAATATTAGGTGTTATTTAGTCACGTAATCACCCCGTAGGTTCACTTGCGTTGGCACACCTACAAGATATCTGTGGGATGGAGTTCACAAACTCATTGATAATGAGAATTGACTTACATACACAGTCGATGAAGTTTTCTATTTTCCAAAACCATATAGTAGGAGAACTACCCACCAAACAATATACGCAATAATAAAATTTTCATGTAAAACTACCTACATACAATTTGCAATACTAACTTTTGTAAGGTTTGTGTAACTAAAAATAAATAAATAAATAAAAAATCTATTTCACATATTTTGATCACCTACTTCACATTTATAAAGTTTGTATTTTCACCAATTGTGATAAGTATCTATAATATTTTATTATTTATAATAGATATTTATTGTTTCTAAAATAAGTGTTAAAGTATGCATTTAAGATATATAAAATAGTTGTTTATAATATATCCAATAAATATTAGATATTTTCATACCTTTCTAGTTTCCTTTAATAAAATAAAACCATCCTAAAAAGATGGCCTCTCTCTCAACAATTTGTGTAAAGGCGCGTTTGTTTCTTATCTCTGTCGCCACAATTCGTAAACAATTTGTGTAAAGAAAACAGTTCCGTTTGTTTCTGATCTCTGTTACCACAATTCTTAAAAATGTTGCTATAGACCTATAGTATCCAATACCATCAAGAAATTTGAAATCGCAACTTAAAAGTCAATTGTGACAATGAACTCAGCATAAAACAATTTGAAGCAAAGGGAAATTACTTCCCCAAGCGCGGAATAGCTCCAAACTAAAACGAAAACGATGTTTTGTAAGCAAGATAACACAAATCATAATGTTAAAACAATTCGACAGGAATCCTATTCCCGTCGATAGTAAAATGTAGTCAATAATCGTCAAGCATTCACTAGTAAGGATCATTCTTTACTGAGTCACTTGATTTTCATGCCCTTTAGCCTCTTTGCCTGCTTCTTGCTTGGAGTAGTTGACATGGCCATTATTACTTCGGTTTTTCATGCTGCAAACTATCACCATTTGCTTCGAGTGGCGGATTACCCGAAACTGTTGTTATTTTGGCAATCCCATTGTTTTCATGAATGTCATTGTGATGATGGTAGTAATCATCCTTCTTGTGTCTACCTTGATCATCGGATGGTTTTCCTAGTGAGTTGCTTCTTCTGTCATTCCTGTGAGTTTTCCTCCTTTCCAAATAGCCATCATCACTAGAAGATCTCAAGTCATTCGACCTGGATCTACGATGACGCTTGTGGTGCTTGGATCTCCTTCGAGCGTCCTCCTCAGAGAAATCAGAAGATTCACTGTCTGACCTTTTGTGGCGTTTGTGGTGCCTTTTGTGAGATCTCCTCACAGCAGCGTCTTCATCGGAAGAAGAATCGGCAGAACCAGAATCACGTCGACCATACTTTCTCTGAGATCGCTTCCTTCTTCTCCTGTCATCTTCAGAGACACTGTCATAATAATCACTGCTGTCACTAGAGTCTGATGAGTGTCTCCTAGATTTGCGCTTGGATTTCTTCTCCCTCTTCTCATCTACTGAATCAAAATGTGTGTGCCTTTTATGCTTCTTATGGGATCGCTTTCTGGACTTTCGGCCTCCATGACCACTTTCAGATTCAGTATCACTATCAGAATCAGATACCCACTTCTTTTTGTTTTTCTTTGCCAACTTTATCTTCCTTTCTTTAGCCTCAGCATCAGCTTTTGCTTTTGCAGCCGCTTCTAATCTCTGCTCCCATTTCAGTGGCGCTTCTTTCCTCTCCATGACTCGCTTCTTCTTCTCCTCGACCAACCGGATGAACATCTTGTTGTCCATTTAGATACAAAAACCAGCACAAAACCTGCATTTTGGTATGAAGATGCAAGAAAGTACATCTCACAAAGAGAAAAAATCATGTTAGTTCTTCTATCAACATTTGCATGCTACCAAAGATTTAAAACTTGGAATGCTTCACCAAAGTTTATACGAAAACAAAAAGCATCAATATCATACAGCTTATCCCACACTAGACCAAGATAAAAAGAAATTATTATAGAAAAAACCTACCATACTATCAAGCTCTCAAGAAACAATTAACATTTTACTAAATCATCACCAAATTATACCAAAGCCTCACAAAATTCTGAAGATGGAAACAATGTGCCAAGAACTAAGCGGTTGTTAGGTTCCCTCCGAATTCTCTGAAACTTCTATTCATAGGAATTGCTTAATTGCATAGTAGTTTGGTTATTACAGGAAATAGAAATTCCCTTGAGGTAGAAAGTCCTACAAAGTGAGGTAATTAAATTACCAACGGGTGTTGGTAACTCTAAATTTCTGTGTAAATTGCAGATTTCAGTGTTACAGCAAACAAGAAAAAACACTTCCTCGAAATTTGACAAATGAGGTAGTTTCCAAGTAATAAAAGAAACAGACTCAATTGTAAACATCCTAATACTACTTAAGCACGATGACGGTTTTAGACTTTTAGTATGAGTGGTGGTTTTAGTATGGGTTGAATCTGACTATGTGGTAAACCACATATCAGTCAATACTAGACCTCTCTCACACTTCTAGTATTGCAATTTTGACCCTTCATCCAACTGTTGATATGAATTATTGATTAACAAGTTATAGGCTATTGGCTAAAGTTTTTTTTCCTACAACAAGAAATAATTGACTTCAAAATCAAAGAAGACTACCTACATATCACATACTAAATGTATAGCAAAAATAGAATGAGTACACACCAAAATCAAAATTCCAACGAAACAATGAAAGTTAATTCTCAAGAAAAAAATAACGTAATTGAAATCGCATGGACATCAAAACCCTAATTATCACGAAGTGTTACCAAACAAATCTAAATTGCTGCAAAGACCCATAGATCCACAACAAAGAAGCTTTGAAATAATATGAAACAAGCAAAAAAAAGACGCGCAGATACAAATTGATGCTTTGAAAACGCTACTCTTGAGAATTGATTAACAAGTTATAGGCTACTGCCTATATTTTTTTTGTCTTGCAATATGTAATAATTGACTTCAAATTCAAGGAAGACTACTTACTGTATCACATACTAAAATGTTACAGCCGGAATAGAACGAGTACACACCAAAATCAAAATTCTAACGATACAATGAAAGTTAATTCTCAACAAAAAAAACGTAACTGAAATCGTATGGACATCAAAACCCTAATTATCACGGTGTATTACCAAACAAAATCAAAATTGCTACAAAAAAGCTTTAAAATAATATGAAACAAGCAAAAAAACACGCAGGCAGATATGAATTGAAGCTTCAAAAACGCTAATCTTACCTTGTTCAACTGACCGCTGAGTTCTGAAAGGATATGGAACCCTAATTGCAAAAGCTATGAAAGTAGTTAAAGATTGTAAACCCTCAATTACAGGAAACAGCAATAAGAATTATAAGAATAAAGAAGAATTTTAGGGAAGAATCTGCAAAAGAAGAAAAGGAGACGAAGGATTCTTAACCTAAAAACGCAGATCTAATTTGGGAAGAAGAAAAAAGGAATCTGAATAACTAGGTACGGTGATATAAGATAATACGAGTAAATGTTTCTAGAATCATATATTATTAGGTCAAATAAAGACGCAAGTAGAGATCAACTTGCAATTTTTATACTGCACTACTATCACAAATTTTCGTGAGAGGAGCGTTTCTAATTGAACTGACCTAATATATATTTTTTGAAATATTGTAAGTAAGCATTAAAGATAATGTAAATATGTATTTAAGATATTATTAGTAGTTATTAAGGATACGATAAGTAGACATTAAAAATAATATGTATAGGCATTAAGTTTTAATGGGCTGAGCCTGAGAGATGTCTCTTATAGAGACGGTCTAGCTGCATTACCATATGTGGCTACCTTTTTAATTGTGTTGAAATTTGATATATGTTCACTTTTGAAGGATTGATACGATTTTTATTTTTGTTCACGCAAATTATGAAAACTAAAAGATATATCTAAATAATTGTATTACTACTAGTCAATCTGTTATGAATAATTCACTATTGATTAATTTTAAATAAACAATTTTTGTATATTTTTTCTGACAACACCCTTGTCACATTTTAACCAACTACTGTAGTTGAGATTATTTAGAAATAATTAATAATAGAAATTATTCGCAAAAGATGGATAATAGGTGAAATTATTCAGAATAATTTTTCCAATCTTTTATATAGGATAGAATTAAGAGATATTATTATCTAAATTGTTTGGTGAGCTTGAGCATACATGAACTGTGACAAAATTGTGGCACAGTCCCGCGAGGCAGGTGACATCGTCATGGTTCACGGCGGCATGATGCCCAATATATGGATATTGATGAAGTTCGGTTTGCAATATGAATTTTTCATGAAATTAAATTTAATTTGATTTTATATTTTAAATTTGAATTCAAACCATACTTATTCCAATTTAAACTGAATATAATTCATTTCGCTTTTTCAATTTAATCTAAAACTTATTTTAGTTAATCTAATCTACCTTATATTTAAATTGTAAATCTAGATTAAAAAAATCAAAATCTTAAGTAAAGAAAATTGAAAACACAATAGAAAAAAGTGAAATCAAAAAATTAGAACTGGAATTCTTGAAATTGATTAATGTTGGATTTTGTCGTTAGGCACTAAAGTCTTCATATTTGTGGATAGATTGCACAAGGTTAATCTAAAAGTATTCATGTGTGGTTTTGGGCGAGTAGCGATTTAAATGCCTTTAAAAATTTACCTATGGACTTAAACTTTTAATTTTTAAAAGTCTACCTATGGACTTAAACTTTTAATTTTTGTTTAATTTAGCCTGATTCAATTTGCGTTTTATATCGAAATGTGATCCCAGCAGTTACCCTCTATATTCTCTTTCTTATTTCTAAATACTCCATCATTTTAACTCATTATACACAACTCAAATTACCATACTAAAAGTAAATGAGGCAAAATGACTAGAACAGAGAAATACAATTTATTCAATTTTTTTTTCTTTCGGATCAAATAGTGTTAGACTAGGTCCTAAACACAATAGAATATCATTTTTTATGCAACATGTGCAAATAAAACACTGAATTATACATCTCAAATCAAGAAAACTGCACAGGGTAGAATCAAAGGTGCCACACAATTTCTGTAGGGATTAAATTTCTCAGATTAGGAAAAATGTTTAGGGTAGAATCAAAAGGAACATATACTTTACTGTTAGGATCGAGTTTTACATACGAGGAGTTCATAATTTTACAGCTACATCGTAGAAGTGAAGATCACTGCGTATATTCATCATCAAATGTACAAAGGAGACGTTGAGCCAAGTAATTGATGTTTACCTTGTTTCGGCTTTTGGCTCGATACTTCTGTTGCTATTTCAAAATGCATGAAGCTTCGTTCATACAATTGCATTCTTCTAAACCAGAAGATTTTTTTCCTAGAAAATCCGAGTGACAAGGAAATATTACGCTGCATGCTTCATTGGGAGCAACTGAAGTTTCTCAGAGCTTTATACGAGGAATGTATGAGCAAAGACGAAACATGTTGACACATTAGGGCTCAAAATCGCACTCTCATCCTTTGCTGAAACAATTTGTCATTTCTGATTAGTCATTAACAGAAGTTGGTCTTTGGCAGGCCAAATTAAGTAACATAAACAGATGTGCAACGTTCCATTACTTCTCCCATCCAAGAGCTTTGAGATCATTTTCTTTCAGTTCAATGTATTTCCCAAGCCTACCAACACAATGACAACAGACTATGAGCATCAACAGAATTGGATATCACCGAGGTTTACTTACTATACTTGGGAAGCAAGTTAACAGATATGGTCGCTACTAGCTAGTAGCTACAATGTGCAAATATATCATAGTTACCAATCCAAAACACATCTTTGTAGTCCTAATATAGATGCCAACGTTTCAAATGTTTCATGCACAAAGTATAGAGTTGAATATGCACAAATTATAGGGAGGTAATTTACTGACGGCTGCATAAATTCCTAGAACTTTTGTCTTGGCAGTTGAAACTATTTGTGAAATACTCCCTTTGTCCCTCTAAATTGCACCACTTTCCGTCCCACTGATCTTGCACACCTTTTCTTTTTTGACAATGGTCCCACTCTACTTTTAATCTCATCTACAAACTTATACTCTTTCTCCATGTTAACCACTCATTTCTATCACCAACTTATTTTTTTGTCTCATTCTCCAACCCAATTTCCCTTTCCACTAAATTTCTTCCATTTTACACTAGGTGCAAAATGAGAGAGATAGTGGGACTATATCTTAAATTTCCAAGGTTCAAATACCTGATTTATCAGATTTTGATAATAATTTATCATTTACTCTAGAATTTAATTGGGTTCTACAAGTCTGCTAAATTTAATATTAACAGAAGCAATTCTGCGCAAGCTTTCTAGTGTTTGGAGATATTCCCCCATATTGCATCCATTTAACCTTGAATGCTTAGCAAGAAGAGTTTCATTTCCGAATGCCGACAACGATATAGTACATCAAAAAGAAGCTACCAGAAGATGGTTCCTTAAGCTTACAGGTAAATTTACTCTTCTAGGTACAATTACGTACAGAAGTTTTCAGTAACTGCACCTTTCAGACACTTGCTTGGATGCTGATATAGTCTAGTCATGAGCATGTTGACAATTATGGTGGTTGGCCCTCGTTCATGCATAATGGCCTAATCTCCATCAAACGTGATTATACAGTTATGCAACGAAATTTATCTAAAATTGAATGAAAGAAACTTATATGCCAGAATGCGCCACTCCAAAAGGCATATGCATTACAGGGCTTTTCCATAATAATAGGCTGCTTACAGGCCTACAGCTAATGCTGTGCTAAACATGATCCTCTTCCCACTAGCTCCAGTGATGATTTTTGTGGAAAGGGATCCTGATAAGATAGCACACTAATCTTTCCACTCTATACAAGACTAAAAATCAGGCGCAAGCATCATTTCACATCAGTCTCAAACATGTCAGTGCCAAATACTATGTATTGAAGAGAGTAGAGACAAGATACATTCATATGAAATATGCACTTAATCACCTATTGAAAAAGATTGAAATATATTTACTAAAATGAAAACACGATTTTGCAGGGGACACACAAAACATAATGTTATTGGAGATCTTAGTTATAATATCTAAATAGGAGAAAAGGCAAATACTATAGAATATCAAATTACCCAAGGTCCGAAGACAGCCTGAAACCACCAATACGAATACGTTTAAGGGAATGAATCTGTGAAAGAAAAGGAAAAATAGAGCGAATAAATGCATTGGTATGTGCTCACAATGCGAACAAGTATTATATATACATTTGCAACAATGAGAAGACAACCTTCTGAAAATTTATTACACAAGAGATTTCCAATTATTTTAAAATAGGGATCTAAACATCTTTACTCAAGAAAAAATCATACATGTTCTAAAGTTTTCCATCAACATTTCAAGCTTCTAAGTTAAAGAACGACAAGAAATAACAGAAAAAAGGTCGGCAAGATAAAAAGACGAAGTTGGTGAGACCAAAAGGTGTAGTAGACGTATAATAGCAAAAAGGAATCAAACAAAAACACATACAAGGACAAATAAAAAGGAAGGAGTACTTGGCTTATGGCTATGAGCCTATGACATTTATCTTATCAGAAATTCGTAGTACGCAAACACGAGAATGAGGAATATTTGAATGAAGACAAAAGAATCAAATATTATTTGAATAATAGAAATCATACTGCCGCATACATTTCAAAAGCAACATTCTTGACTTTTGCAGTATTCACATACACTACATTGACTAACAGTCTAAGAAGATAACTAGTTGCACCCAGATAGAACAGAAACAACATGCCCAATCAATACTATGCCAAGAAGCGGGAACTAACCTCAAGTCCAGCATTTTTCACAAGCTCCCGAACCTCATGGTTTCTTCCTTCATTAACCTGTCAATATAACAATTGAAGTCAGCCCTCGGATGCTCAAATCCTCAAGAGACAAAAAGTGTAAAGACATTTCAAGTGCCATAACAGAAAGTAGCAAAACTTTTACTGAGCCAAGTCAGCCAACACTACTTCCCTCAGCTTCACACCACCGAGATTCTATATGCGCAAGTGCTTGATTTAAACATGTGTACAAGTGCTCGATTTAAACGTGCGAAGAACACTAAGTTCAGGGAAAGAAGTTTAGCCTCAAGCTCGATAGGATCAAGCGAAGCAACTAGACCGAGCCACTTGGACGTGTTGCTTTCAGTTTTTTGCTCTGCAAATTTTTGTGAAATTTGAGGCTTAAGACTCCATCGAGCAACATCGCTCGAGCTGATCGAGCGGAGCGTACTGACATATTTTTCTTTGATAAAATGTCTCTTGGTGGAAATATATGTGGATTATGCAAATGACGCATGTATTAGACATAGGACGTGTTCATACACATTGACGATCTTCTTTCTCTATAAATAGTAGATGATAGGCATATTTGCAAAGGATGAAACAACATAAACTCTCTTTCATACACAAACCAACAAAAGAACTTGCTACTGTTATTGTGACAGAATTCCCAGTGTTATCATATTCTTTTCACATTGTTCAACTACAAGAATACATATGCTTTGTAAATCTTGTGTCAACAGTTGTATCTCAAAAGTAATTTCCATTCTTAATTGATCCCAAAGCTGGGAAATATTACTTTAAGAAAGTATCATGTTTTGGCCCAAGCATCCATATAATCTTTGCATTATCAACATTTTTCTGCAATTGTTCATGGAAAAGACTGGTGATTAAGAAGAATACATTCAAGGAGTCATTTGGTGCTGGTGCTTTATACAATTAATTTACCATCATAATTTCTATAACACATCTCAATACTCAATACTTCGTTTTTTATCAAGTGTATCATTTCCTTTTCACACAAAATAAAGGGGAAACAGACTATGGTAGCCCACCGTTACGGGACGGAGAGAGAAAGAGTTTGGTGCGAAGATAGAAATAAAGATAATATAGGCGTTTCATGAAAAAATAGGATTATGATGCACGTTAAAAACAAAGACGAGGTGATTTGTTAAGTACAAAAGTATTGATATCATAGCATATTACCATCTACCAAAAAAGCTTGCATCTCCATCTCGACAATTTAAAGTTAAGCGAAGTCTACAAAAATCTTATGGATCAAGGTACATACTAGACATTGGATGGAGCTAATCAAAGTAATTAGGAAGCAATTGCACCTCCCTTCTATAACTTGTTGGCTATGTTTATAACTTGCAAGCTATCACAAGTGCAAATTAACTTTTGTAATTTCTTTGCACCCCCAATGTAGAAATATGGAAAACCAAAGGGTGAAAATATGAACATTATCTAAAAGCAACTCAAGACAGAAGCAATTAAGTTAAAGTTTTATGAAAGCATGAAAAAAAAGACAAGAAGTTACACAAACGTGAAGAAGTGAATTCGCTCACTCCTCAATAACTCACTTCGCTAGTGTTTAGATCAATCATGAAATACTATTAAGTATTAACGTTAAACACATTTCTTCCGTTGAGAAGCTTCAACCTTCCCTTAGAAGGAGCAACAAAAAGTTATACAAATGTAATAAGGAGTTTTCACTTCCAACAGAAGGAGCAACAAAAATTTACCACTGCCCGATGATACTTAAGACACTGATAAGAACATAAATTATCACCTTCAATAAACTAAAAAAAAACAGCTTTAACCCATCTTATCTTGAAGATTCATAGATCTTTATAAGGTCATTTAGGTCAAAAATTAAACCTTCCAAGGTTGCAAAATGTATGAACAGTAAAGAGCAATGCTTACCACAATACGAAGGCGAGCTCTGGAAATATCTGGCTGTCGAGGAAGTAGTTCCACGTATTCAGGAGTGCATTGCACACCATCTATTACTGTTCCTTGGCCAATGGCTACTAAGTGGCGCTTATGAACTTCACTGTTAACTGTCGCTATGTATCTGCTAGTCACAAAGAAACTTTTTATCATGGCATTCATGTGGATTCCAAGAACCCACAAAAAATATGCAGTGGAGATGTGGAAATATGGAAATAAAAAGGTTTGCATTTGAGAAAGAATCCAGCTATTGGTTCAAAAGAGAATCATGAAATGCAAATTAAAAGAATATGCACAAAGCAAAGAAACATTTTAGAATCATGCGTTCTTGAAATGAGTAAAAGGAATAAAGCATGACTTCAAAGATCAAGTGCGCAAGCTCGAGGTCCAGGGAGAACACTGAATGCAAGCTTGGTATTTGATTGAGATCCAATAAAGTTGTGGTTAGTTGACAAAAAGCTAAGACTAAGTGAGAAAAATATAAGTAAACAGGATCATAAATGTGTCTAGAGACTATATTAGGGATGCAATCACCGTTAACTGTCGCAAAACCAGTTTTGTGGTTGATGCAGCGTGTACTATAACTGTTAACGGTCGTGAAAACACTTAAGTAAATAGGATCATAAATTCATCTAGGGACTATATCAGGGATGCAGTCCCGTTAATGGTCGCAAACCACTTTTGTGGTTGATGCAGTGTTTGCTATAATTGTGGTGCGCGGCCTATATTGCAATCGCACTTGGAATTAGAAGAGCAATGTAATTAGAAGAGCAATGTTACACAACCAACTGGCTTTCTACAGGTCCTTTGAATTTCAGTGACACAAATAAAATGCAAGTCATCTTGCTATGAATTCCACTTTCATGCAAAGTCGAAGAACATTGATGTGAGGTATTTTTATTTAGCGTTTTTCTTCCGCAACAAAACAAAAGATCTATATATCTTGTTCGGAGCCTAGGCAGTTCCATTGTGCGTGCATTAGAATATCTCAACAATGTCAAAGACTCAATCCTAACAATTCTAGGTGACCTTTGCGACCAAAGGTCAGTTGAAAATAACCTGTGTTGTCAATAATGAGGGAAACGTTGCGTACATCCGACCCCTAAAGGCCCAAACTCCACGTACGCGGAGGCCATTTTACAGTGTTGAGGAAATGGAATGGAATGGAATGAATCAACCTGTATTCCCTCCTTTCATTCCTTTTTATTGTCATATACTCATGCAAATCCTAATTTTTCATGTCATATCATATTTTAATTGTTTAGGTAATTTTCGACCTACTTCTTAATTTTCTGTACTCCTTAAAGTTCTAACTCTTCACTTTTCTAACTACTACATTTTGCGATCTTCATGCACATTAGCGAATAAACTTAAGCAATTTTTCTTATTTTTCCTTTAATATATGTGACTCCAAGACTCGTTCTTACATCTTCATTTCAAATTACATTTTTTAGGGCATGTTCACTCTCATTCATCTTAACAAACAGTCCAACTAACCCATCTATTTACGATGGTCTCATTTAAAATCCAAACATTTCAACACATATAGTTCGAATTCTATTGCATTTTTCTTATGTTTTTGTAGATGGGTAAAATATTGCTTACCTTCGGTCAATATCTCATTTGTTCTATACATCTTGTAAAAAAGGTATTTAACCAATTCAATACTATCTTCCCTGAACATTTCTAAGCATCAATAGGAATTTTGTATTCTCTTTTATTTTCTTGCTCTCTTCCACTGCTTTCATCAAGATATGTCCAATTGTCCCCCTTGAGTCTTTACATTCAGTGAACAACTCTTTGAAGTGATCCTTCTATCTATCCTTGACATCATATCCCTAAATTCTAAAACTTGCATTAATGTTAATCTATCCTTGATCCCATATCCCTAATATCATAAATTACATATTTTCTCCTTTCTTTAAAATTTCATTTCATTTTCACTAACCGACACTGAAATCTGCATACAAAGAATGTTATTCTTATGTTTTTCTAAAACATCAACTAACTCTTAATACTTCTCAAAACAGTTCCAATTTTTAAGATGTCATTCTTTGCCTAGATTCAATTCTTTTCCTAGATCTCATATCCCCAAAACCCAACAGCTGCTCATTTGGCACCACATCCTGGAGATTTCACGCACTCTAAACGGCGACATAGAAACACTTGCATGCTATACATTACACCTGGCAATCGAAGATGAAGTATCAAGCCCTTGCTCATTTAACATTGCATTCGGGAACCCTAGCATGCTTATCACTATACTCGAGTTTGAAAAATGCAATGTGCGGGATCGAAAAGGAAATACTTAAACTAAAAAACGGTTGACTCAACTGTTATGCTTCCACATCCTAAATAAGATCATTGCATAATTTCATCCATCGTTAGTTGTAATTTAAATTTTTTTGTTTACCACTACTGCACATTATAGAGAGTATTAGAAAAAACTTACTCCTTAGTTAAATTAGATGATGGGTGTGACACTCTTTGAGCAAAATCACCTGCATATATGAAGCAATTATTGAAATCAGAAACTATTAGAATCTGGATCGAACTTAATGTTTTAGAAGTTGAAAGCTACAGAAGGAACAACTACCATCATTTGTCACAATAATTAGTCCAGTTGTTGCAACATCTAGGCGTCCAACAGTAAATAGCCGTGGCTTTGGCTGTCCAGGATTTTTTTGGTCCTAAATAAGTCTTTATATTAATGTCAACGAGATGGAACAATTTTGAAAAAAAAAGGACTTTAAGAAACAGATATCACACGACGCACATACCCAACTCTTCAGAAAATCATCGCACAATGTCAAAATAGATTTGAACTCTTTCTCCCCAGAAGAACAAATGTACCTGCAGTCAAGTACGGTGTTGACTTAATGATGCAGAATGATAACAGGTTCTAAGTTGAGAAAGATTCTCAATTTCTCAGAGCACAAATCTTCATACATTTTCAACAAGGGGAGAAAAAAAAGTAGAGATTAGTTAGTGTCTAACCCTTTAGGCTTGTTCAGAGCAAGATAGACCTTTGACGGCAATCTTTTAGGTAGGCGGTTTCCCTTGACATAGATAGTGTCTCTGGCAGGATCTACTTTTGTCTGTGCATTATATATTATTTAGTTAAGGGCTTATGATTCTTACTCATTAGATCCATCAAACAAAAGAATCTCTAACAAAATATGACCCAATGAACATGTTAGACGCTTAAATTAAACTTGAAACGCAAGATGTTTAGACCCTAATAAGAACGTTAAAACATTGTTATTAAGCATGACACAAAATTATGTGAGTCCAGAAAGTAACCTGAGGTTTATCGCAAACAGAACCATTAACAGTAACTTTTCCCTGAAATATAAGCTCTTCACTGCTTCTCCTTGATGCCACTAAAATGAGCAACACAAACTTAGAGCACACAGAAGTTGAAAGAACTTGCACTTGACAGTTGAGTAAAGTTCTTTTTACACAGCTACCCATGATATTCCAATGATACGCTTACACTATAAGTGGATGGAAAGGATGGAGAAGCAATGACAGGGGATAATATGCTGTATATTATCATTGAATATTACATCTGAATATACATTTATGACAAAGAATAATATATTTATCATGAATAATATCTTCCTTCATATTTAACGACAATGCTAGGGTCTTGACTACATAAACAATTACAATGATCCTCCAACGTGAATAATATATTGCTTAATATTAATGAAAATAAAAAATTGTTAATTCGTTGAATATTTATCTTCCTTCATATTTAACGACAATGCTAGGGTCTCGACTACATAAACAATATTAATGATCCTCCATAGTGGCCATGTTTGGCAAATAAGGTTTGACCAACACAATAACTACTTAACAACCATTTCTGGTCATTTAACCCCATCTGACCGCTTTCCGGCCAAAAAATATACTATCTTGGAGCACGGTGCACCCAAACCCAAGTGAATTGGTCTTGCATGGAGCATCAACCTTAAATTTAAGGAGAGTGAATTAAAGAGAATAGTTAATGAAGTGGAAAGTTGAGTCTAGACTTGTGAATTGTAGATTAAATGAGGATTCACGCTAAAAAAATATTGTAGACTAAGTCTATTTTAGACTTACACCACCCAATTAGTTAAACCTACAAAACAATCTACTTTACAGGCTTTCTCTTTTGATAACCAGTCCTAATTTACAAAAACTCAAACAAATTCTACAGATCTCACAGACAAAATTGAAACTAAATCAAAATTAAGAAGATAAATCAAATTACCTCCAGCAGCAGCAAGTACCTTCGCAAGCCGTTGAGGTTGTCCCCTAAAATTCTCATTATAGAACCTACGAGCAGCCTTGGAGTATCTAGGCTCTTCTGGTGTCTTCTTCTCCTTTACAGTAACCACCTTCTTCGTGTTCTTCTTCTGCGTTCCACCTTCCGCCAACGATTGTGATGTTCGCGTGGTCGGAAGCGCATGGACAATCCATGGGACTGTGAGATTGGAAGAGGTCAAGGATTCGAGTGAAATGGGAAGCCGAGGAGAGAGAGTTCGGAAGTAAGTACGGTGAATGGAGAGGAAACTCACTCGAGTAGGATGAGAGTTTATGATTGTAAGCGTTGCGGAAATGGCTCCAATTGTAATGGCGGCCATTAACGGTGGAGCTTGCTGTATCTCTAAGAATGTGGGTTCGGATAGGAATAAAATTGACTTGTGAGAATATGGAGGGAAAGAACAACGTCATATAGGGTTGTGTCTCCCCTTCGACTTTTTAATTAATGTTTTGACTTTTATTTTTAATTGGTTAAATAATAAAATGTATTTGTTAAATGATACTAATAGACGATATAAAATCTCTTTTCAAAGTAAAACCCTAAATAACTCATGACTACGCGTATCTCTGTTTACTCCTTCGTTGAGAGAATGGGTATGATTTATCCGTATCTTTCAAGAAAAATGAAAAACCCCACACCCAGACTCTGTCTTGTGCGGGATACTAGGAGTGCGTTTTTTCTTTAGTCGAAAATGGTCATCTGATAATCATTTTCATCCCCTCCTGATCCCTCGTTACCTATTAGACTATAATATCGACATTGACCATATGTGCTTTCTTCTGTCAATGAGGTTAATGCTCAATCAAGATCCATAGTCGTATTCACAGAAAAAGTCTTGTGATAGATAATTGGTATTTTGAATTTTATTGTTTTTATTCCTCATTAGCGCACAAGTGTAAATCTCATGTTGATATTGTTGATGCTGAAAATATAATTAGAAGTTGTGAAAAAGTTACATATTGACCATTTTTGGAATATGTAAAACACAATTTTTGCCTTGCAATATATGAATGACAACACTAGGGTAAACCTCAACATTATATACTTAAATATACTATAATTTTAAGCGACATTTGAAAAACTATTGCAAACCTCAATGTTTCTAATTCTTGACTACGACCAAAGTTTGCATCTTTTATATTTAACATTGTTGTCAACAATTATATTTGTTTCGTATTTTCTACAAAAACTTGACCATCTAGCTACGTTGATAATATGATGAAAAATCTAGTTTTAACAATATTATAGAAATTTGCTCTTATTGCGACGTTATTATGATAAGCTTATATTCACCTAATCAAGTAAAAAACTTTGTTGAGTTGGCTAAATCTATCATAAAATATTATTTTTAACAACTTTTTAAAAGTAATAATTAGCAATAAAATATCAGGTAATATTCTGTTGGCAACAATTACTTCTTTCAGCTCAGCACAAGTGCCTAATTTTTTAGATCAAATCATTACTAATATCACATAATTACATTCTATCATTTTAAATGCTATTCATAGTTATTTGTTGTTGATTATAATTTCTATATCCTTGAGAATACTCCTATTTGATAGAACATTTTCTTTTCGAGGTATAAAATAGGTCGAGAAAAAAGGAAAAATATAAACGCAAAAGCAAGGTCGCTAGGAGTGAGAATCGAAATCACGACATTCATTACAAGCGTACAAGTTAGCAAGTAGCAACATACAACCCATGGGTGTATTGTCTAAAGTTCTAAACCAAGACTAGGCTCAAACTGTCTTCGAACCCATAAAACTCTGAACTCCTGAGAGCTCAGCATCATTCATCAATCGCAAAGATGAACAGTCGCGAAATCAAAATCCCAATTGATGATATTGAAGATCCCCTGAATAAAGCATCATTAGCCATTGATAATCTTTACCTAATCCGAAACTCATTTTACCCAGAAAACCCAGATGACAAAATTTCTAAATTGCAGCAAGAATCTCATTACTGTCTCAACTTACTTGATTCCATACCACCTGGTAAGTTTTCTGTTGTATTTAATTTTTTGGGTTTTTTAGAATATCATTTTTTTTTATTTTTACTATTTCTACTTGTTATTGGGATTATTATGCATATTTTGTGGATTCATTTTCACGTTTTGATGTTTGATTTGGGATCATCAGTGTTATCAATCATAAATTTTTGCTGCATTCTATATTTCTAATTGTAACTTGGTTCAAATTTGTATTTAATTTGTTGGGTTTTCTGTTGTATTTGATTTGTTGGGTTTTTCAGAATATCAAATTTTTTTGTAACTTTTACTATTCCTACATGTTATTGGGATTATTGTGCATATTTTGTGGATTCATTTTTACATTTTGATGTTTGATTTGGGATCATCAGTGTTATCAATCATAAATTTTTGTTGCATTCTATATTTCTGATTGCAACTTGGTACAAATCTGATGCAGCTTGTGAGATTGAATTTATCTAGGTAATGATTTAAGGAGTATATTAGTTTTATGGAAATGGGTTAATTTGTCTGTGCTTGATTTATATATGTCTTTTGTGAGCAAACTGATCAGTGTCTTCAACCCAATAGCATTTTTACTATTTTATGTTCATTTGTCTGTCACAAACCACTAGTAAGCTCCGTTCCGGTCCATTACCCTAATGCTGTGCCTCACATAGGGTCAAATGTACGCAACCTGAATCCTTAGAGGTGATGATAAATACGATATTTTCAATTGACCCTTGGTAGCAAACATCATTCCAACTCTACATAGATAAGTACATAGCCATTTTAGTATAGTCCACTATAATCCGAAATCCAAGCACTATTAATTTTTGGCCCATTGAAATTAGGGACTACGAATCACTTGTACGTGTTGGGTTAAATTCCTTGTTTTAGTGAGTCAAGGCAATTAGCATTTTGAGGAACTTTAGGTTAATTTCAATGCAATTAAAATTTTAAAATCGCATTCTCAATCGGTAATAATCTTTGGTTTACAAGGTTAAGATTGCGTGTATTTGAATCACCCGAATCTGGCCTAGGTAAGAGTCTAAGTGTGATCCATTTAATGGTATTAGGGTAATGGGGTTTTTGTGTTGCCGTTAAAGAAATTCACTACTTATGTGAGAAAAATTGATATGCAAATCAATCTTTGAGATCATCCAGGCCTAATTGAAATATAAATGTAATTATATTTGGCTTTTAGTGAATGGAGCTTTGGCAATTCTAGTTGAATCCTTAAATTATTTAGTGAGTGAAGGTATTTAAAATTAAAGTTATACTCAAGAAGCATCAATTATGTGAGAGAAATTGGTTTTTTGAATTTTTTGCTATTAGATTTTCTTAATTTTCTTTATTACTTGTTAGTATTAGATAAATAAGCTTCTGTTTGCTACACTATTAGGCATAATCATTTAATCATTTCCCATTCCGTGAACCAGATAAAACTGTTTTTCATTTAACATTACAAAATAATTTGTGCAAACTAAAAGTCATCTGATCATGCATGATCAAGCTTAATAGATAAAAATTTAGTTAAACAAAGTCCATTTTTAGAACTTATTGATTATTGATCAGGGTTTCTTACAATCTCAATGATTAATTGTATATACAAACTTCATAGTTTTAAACTTTTAGTTTAGTATGTTGATAATAGATTTAGTTGTGTTAAAATTTTGAAGTGGTTAGTAATATACCCATTAGATATTTGTCAGAATTCATATTTGTTATTTTTTGCAGAGTTTAGGAAATCTACAATTCAGCGTGCAACTTATGAGCATTTGAAAGGAAAAGTATTGGATGTATTTCCGGACTACAGGAAAGAGGCTGAAGACCATCTTTCAAAAGCTGTAAATTACAGTTACTATATCTTATCTTGTTGGTTTTGTTTGCTTGATTCCTCGTGTCAAATTTTCATTTTCATTCCAGGTTAAGTTGAATCCATCTCTCACAGATGCGTGGCTATCTCTAGGGAACTGCTTTTGGAAGAAAGGAGATCTACTTTCAGCAAAGAACTGTTATAATCGTGCATTAAGTAAGGTAATTTCTGAGATCTTCATTAGTTATTGTTATAAAATGATGTGTTCTACATGTTTATCTTTATACGATTATTCAGGGTCTAGACAAGAACGTTTTATGTCAGCTGTCGATGCTGGAAAGAAAAATGGCTCAAGGTTTGTCTTTATTCTTCTTTTCTTTGGTATTTCCTTTATATTCCCCCAAATATGTTTTTTGAGTTTTGAGTGCTTGTTATGGCATTCGATTTGTAGTTCTAAAGTAGCATTATAGATAGATAACAATTGAATGGTTGCTTAAGATATTTACTACTCCATCATTGCCAGTGATTAACAAATCCCTCCACAATTCTAAACCCATCATAACTTTATCAGCAATCTTTCGTTTACATGACATGCGGAAAGTACTGACCAGAAAAATTTTTTAGCCCGCAGTCAGGAATTGTGGATTTTTGTCACAAACTCGTAACTGCAGCACCAAATTTTTTTTAGAGTGGTTTATTTTTGTCAGCGTCAAGTTCCGAGTACTTAATTATTCCTAGGAAAAATAGATTTTTCTGATGTTCCTATCTGATTTAGAATGTATTAACAAGTTGCAAGAATTAGAGAAATTGGTCATAGGCTCATAGCTTTTATTTTTTATATAAAAAAATTAGATTATACATTAAGGTATGTCATGTTTTGCCAAAATAAGATGAATTAGATAAGCAAGCAAATCAATGGTGCCCATGTATCTCAATAGTCCAGGCATTTTACATCTCTTTACTTTTCTCTTATCGTACAGCAAAAAGCGCCATTGTTATAAAATTAGCAGGATTGAGTGTAGAGAGAGATCATCAATTTATGTGTGAACTGGATTAGTGCATCATATTGAATCTTTTCAAGTCTATGTTTGCTGCTTATTGTTGGATGTGGGGGACCTCCATCAATAAAATATCAAATGTATGTTAACAATATTTATCGTGATTACAGATAGTGAGAATAAATCAGAACTTGTTGACGAGAGTATCCGGCATGCTAAGGAAGCTATAACTTTGGATGTGGCTGATGGAAATTCTTGGTGTATGGCTGAGGGCTCTCTGAACTCTTTGAATTATTGATTTACTTTATACTTTTTCTAGTTGCATGGGGTTTCTTAGAAGCAGTAAGCTTTTTTGCTTTTCATTTGCTTGATTTGTTTGCCAGGAAATTTCTATAAAAACATTGATGGGTCTTGTCACTAAATTATACATCTAGAACGTCTTGTTAATTTAAGCTGGTTCCTCTAACATGATGCCTTTTACATCTCCTGTTTTCCCTTTGCCAGATAACCTAGGAAATGCATGTTTCACAAGCTTTTTTGCGTCGGGCGCTTGGGATCATTCTAAACTTTTTCAGTCTTTAAAAGCATATCAAAACGCTGTAAGTATGTTGTTATGTAGTGTTGTAGCCTATTCTTAGTAGATCTTTTATGGGTTATGCTGTAGTCATGGAAGAAATACAAAGAAAGCACTTGATGCTTTCTCAGCAAGTATTAATTATTGAAAAATGTTACTACTTGTTAGTTGTTTTTTTGATAGTGGAAGGTATTGAAAATTGATGTATAATTTCTTTGGATGGAGTTTTATTGGTTCTTATTATGCTGGCTGTATGGTCATGTCTCAGGAGAAAGATGAAAAGATGAAGGGGAATCCAGATCTGTTTTTCAACTGTGCCACAGTAAGTTCAGTTTCTTATTAGTTCCCATTTTGTGTTGTTCATAGGAAGCTTATTGGTACAAATGGGAAGGGTTTTGAACTTGAGACGTAATGTACATGCGACCTTATCCTTTTACTACTTACTATTCTGTTTCGAGTTTTTACACTTCCCAATTTTTTGTTTGGATTCCCTTACTTAGTAAAATTGGAAGTAAATGACAGATAGACCCTGGTTTTAATTGTTTTGGCGAATGTGGGTGCTAGTGCAAAATTGCTACAAATGGATGCATTTCTTTCTTCGTACATAACTATTATTTATCTTTATATCTTTTTATTTTGTTTGTATGTAATTCAATTTTATTTATTTTTTCATATTAATGGTCATATTTGTTTAGTGATCGTCATGTTGGATGTTCTTGTGACCTTTGTGCTGGTTTTGGGAAAGATTTATCACAGTTAATATCTTGCAGCAGGATAGACAACTCTCATTTTGTGTTGCTGGGCTTCTCATTGTGGCCTTTAAGGATGTATAACGTAGCATTGAATGATTCCGGCTTTAACATTGCTATAAACTAGTTATTCATGTATCAATTTTTTTTCTTTCCCAGGTGAACAAATATCTTGAGAACTATGACAAGGCACTTAGTGGATTTGAAGCAGCTTGTAAAATTGATCCTGCCCTAGATGCTAATGGAGAGGTCCAGAAATTGGTTGCTCTTCTTGATAGATTGGAGACTTTACTTAAGGTTAGAATCTTTCATTGCAAAGATAGGTGAAATTGAATTTGAATGATTTGAGAAATAGAGTTCTTTGATTGTTGGTACATTATGTATAAAATGGATTATTAATAACTAAACATTTGTTTCGGCAGGGACATACCAAAGCGAAACGCCTTGCTTCCCTTGTGTCATCTTTAGTTTCTGTTGAACGTAAGCCACTTGCCTTATTCAGTGTATTTATAATTCTTTCCATATGTTTCAGGCTTAGACCTTTAAACGGGACTTAACAAGTTGCCGTTTTGATTCAGCAAATATTCCATATAAAAAGGCCACTGTAGATCTTTTGTTTGAGGGTCTGAACAAGTCAACAGCTGTTACTAGCAAAGTGCTTTTCTATGTTAAGCACGAGAATGTTACACCATTGTGAGTACTCTTCTCAAGAAAGGACCTTTTTTCGTATATTTAACTGGATGAATTAATGTGACCACTTTTTTGTTGGGATTGAATTGTGTGTCTTTCGTTGTGATGTTCATGGGTTTGCTAGTCGTGAATCGTGATGGACATTGATTAGCCGATTTAAGGAAAGCTGCACACTTTCTCTTTCTCAGTGTTGCGGTGATGGTTGGAAGGGGTGGCTTACCACTCTTTTTATGGGCCGTTGGTTAGAAAAAGGGTTTGAGGCTTGCTATTTTATATGCGAATTTTTAAAATGTGGTGAAGGGAGAATTTTTTGTACGCAAAAACCTCCATTGCCTTAGGGAATTTTTATATGTTTGATATATGTGTAACGGGAGAAGATGGTCTTTTTGGCGTCACTTTGGGCTAAGGCACTTAGATTGTTTGGTCATTGCTCTCTGAATGATTTACATAGAAGTAATTGAAATATGATATTGTAGCTATCTTTATTTGCCTTTTGGGATTCCTCATCCCATTGATGTATGGCGTATTTCTTCATTAATGATAAAAATATTCCTTATCAGAAAAAATATATGTGTAATCTAGAACATAAATTAATGAGTCTCATATCTACTTTCATTGCTTGATTGTGCAGATATTATGTAGCATGTGACTCCAATCAAATGTGTTTTGTCCTGTCAGTGTATGGGCTGCAGGACAATGTGGTAAGAACGACTATACTTAAGACTGCACAATATTTTCTCATTGCTTCCGTTTTCGAATATGAAAATTGAATTGTGGAGTTATATGGATTGTGAGTAGAATTGTCCATTCGGGTGTTCAGGCGAGTTTCGGGTATAATACCTCGGGTCGGGTTTTCAATTCTTGAATCTCGAGTATATATAAACAATCTGATCTTGATTTTTATGTACGGGCTATTTCGGGTTGGACGGGTCATAATCAGTTTTGTTAATTGGGTCATTTTTCGACAGCTCTATCAATGAGGGATGCAAGAGTGTGGATCTATTATATTTGTTTTGAAACTTTTGTTCTTTTTTCTTGTTATAACTGATGATTCTGGGTATATCAAAAGTATTTTCCCCGTGATTTATGTACTGTTCGTTTAAACAAATAAGGACATACCAATGGGGGGAAGGCGGAGTTGCCCAATTTAAGGCTTTGGCATTTTTGTGACTTTTATGCGTCTAACTTTTCACATGATGGCAGATTAAAGAAAGAGATCAAATAACGTTGCTAGAACCTTGGTACAAGAGCGTCGGTTTCTCTTGGAAAGGAAAAGTAAGCTTATTTTTTTATATAAAATTCTTTCGACGCTGTCATGCCGTGTATTTTCCTGCCTGCTAACTGAAAATTATATACAGGCTTACTCGTTTAAATCAATTCGTGTCGATTTCAAAGAACAAATAGTAGTGAACGGTAAAACGCTATCAGCGAAACAGGCTACTTCAACTTCTTTTTATGCACAGCATAAGTCCACTTAGCCAGACCAAGTAGTTTTAACATTTTGAGTATATAGACTGTATCATGTTCATGTATGAGGTATTTGTACAGTGTAAGTAGCCAACTATATATTGTACGTGTACTTGTATATGTACTTGTACAATGTAATTGTAGGTTCAGGCTCAATCGAGTGTTGTATTTCTTCACTTAAACATATACTTCATCTGTTTCATTATACTTGTCATTGATAGTGACATTTCTATACTGAACATGCCAATATGTCACTTTCAATTGCAAGTATTTAGAATGGAGGTAATATATGGCTTGAGAACTCTTTCTCTTTGACAAGATTGCTAGTTTGATTGGAATAGTGGATTGGTTTTTGAGCATGTCTAAATTGTTACTTTGAATGTAAATTATCAATGGCTGGTTCCGGCATGTGCAAGGTGCCTGAGTACAAACCCAAACCGAAGGGGTATAAATATTAGTTTACATTTTACGTTAATTTGTCGATGCTCCTTTTGGCCACAACTTTTTGTTTTGTTTAATAAGTGTATGATTTGTCGTCATTCAATCCTCTCAACACCTTTTGCAATCGTTGACATCCAAGTAAGGTGAATAAAAATCGAGATCTTTTAATCCCTAAAATTGATGTTTGAAAGTTAATACCACAGTTACAGTATTCATGATCATATTAATTTCAAAACTAGATGACATCTATTATCATACAAAAGAGCTATGTTTGAATCTTTTAGCACATTTCTTAACTCTCAAAATATGTATTCAAGTTGTTTTTAGTTGTTCAACAAAAATATACAAATCAAATATAGATGTTATGAGGACAAATTTGTAAGAAATATATGTTTGTCAACATTATAGATTGACTTTTTTTAGTATAGGCCGAGAAGAAGGAATGGAGCAGCGAAAATCAAACTCATGACTTTTATCTAAAGTGGTATATGTTTCAATTAAGACATGACCCGATTCTCGTATCATGGGGTATTATTGAGGCATTATTAGGCAACTTTATACACCTTTAGTTATTGTTGAGTTTAATGGTAATTCTATTTCTATTTTACTTTATAACATTTTTCATTTTGGATAATATCTTCATCACTTTTTTTAATGTTTATTTGCACAACTTTTTTAATTTTTTTTAAATATATTCGTACAATTTTAATGTCCCGCCACTTTTTAAATCTTGACCTTATTTACTTTTGTTCAATCTCATCGAGACCGATGGAGTATCATCTAAAGTCTAAACTATGAGTTTTCCCGCCTATTTGTAAGAGAAAGAGAGAGAATCAATAACGGATTCAAGAATCTTCTTCTGTAAACCCTGTAACTAACTCCTCACCTTCACTCATCCATCAATGGCGATCCACATTTCAATGGCTTCCATTTCCTTTCTTCTCCTTTTTCTTACATTCTCTCTACTTCTCCCTCTCTCGTCCTCCATTTCAGAAGAAACCATCAAAAATGCCGCTGAAATTCTCTCAAATTCCGGCTTCCATTCCATGTCTCTAACTCTTTCTCTCCTTTCCCAATCCCTCCTATCATCTCTCCCTTCTTCAACTCTCTTTACTCCTTCCGATTCTTCCTTTTCTCTATCCTCTTTCACCTCTGGTCAGCCTTCTCTTTCTCTCCTCCAATTTCACTTTTGCCCTCGTTTTTACTCATTCGCCGATCTTCAATCCCTCTCTTACGCTTCAAAAATCCCTACTCTACTCTTCAATAACGGTCTTATCATTACTTCTTCTACTTTTGATGATGATGTCTTCATTAATGGTGTTAAAATCAATGGTTCCCCTGTTTACGATGATGGGTTTTTCGTTATTTACGAAATCGACCAATTCTTTACCCCTAATTTCACTATTGAGTTTACTCTGAGTCCGACTCCGATTACACCTCAGTGCTCTAATTTTACTCGTGGTAATGGCTCGTATCTGGAAGCTTCTCAAGCTTTGAGGTCAAAAGGGTACTCGTTAATGGCGGCGTTTCTTGATCTGCAATTAACAGAATTTGGTGATAACAAACAAATCATAACTATATTTTCTCCAAATGATGCTGCGATGAAAGGACAATTAGGCAATTACAGTGAATGGGGATCAGTTTTTCTGAGGTATATTGTTGGGTGTGAATTGAATTGGGCTGATTTGATTGGATTCAATGATGGAATAGTTCTGAACACATTCTTGGAAGGGTTTCAGATTAATGTAAGTCGTAGTATTGATGAAATTAATTCTGGGTTTTCATTGATGATTAATCGTCAAGTTTGGGTGGAATTTCCGGAATTATATAGGAATGATAAGATTGTAGTTCATGGATTAAGTGGAGCATTGGTTATGGCTGAGAAATTTGACGAAGAAAGATTAGGAGTTGCTTATTCCCCTGTTGATCATGTTGAGTTTTGAAGATGATTTCATGGTAATTTTTAAAGATTCTATCTTCTTTTTGCTTGCATTTGTCTTTAATGGTTTGCAGAATCATGATTACATATGTTATTTGATTGATCTGTAGTGGACTTTGAATGAACATTCATGATTCAATGAATGGTGTTGTTACAAACAACTATTCCCAAGTACTGCTTTTTTGCTTCAAATGTACATTTTCTCAATCCATGTTTTACATTTGGTTTTTGCTCAAAATAAATTGCTTCATGTGTTTAAGAGAATGATGATGGGTTTTGTGCTGAAAATGAATCAAGGGATGAGTATGCTCAAAATGAACTACTCGTCCGTCGCTTCATCATTGTTTGATTTGGAAGAGAATAATTCCGGGTAGTACTAAAAGAAGAAATGTATAAATGAGAATCGACAAGAAAATATGAGGCATTTTTAATGCAAACAACTGTTACATAACACAAATCATAGACAAAACAACACTTGCTCGTTCGAGCAAGAAGACAGCTCGTTTGTGTGTCTTGCTTGTTCGAGTAATTTTTTCTCATTCAAGCACAAGGCCTCAAGGGCCCTTGCCTCTTTTGCTCATTCGAGCCACTACTTCTCCATAATTTCCTGAATGCTCTTGTATATATATGCTTATTGAAACACCCTCTTCGAGCCATCTTGTCTATCAACACAACACAACACAACTGCTCAAGTCACCAATACAAATATTAGTATGTATTATAACACTTTGTATATAGAATATGAATTTTTGAGCTATACTTATCGCAAGTTTCTTACATAAATCATAAGCATATGCTTTGACAGACTAGTGCAAAATCATATGCCGTAGATTAGTATCTGATCAAGGGTAGTATGCTTGGACAGACTGCTTTAGGAAGGATAATGTTTCCCAATTTATACTAGGTAGTAGTTAACTTTCATTGTAACACAAGGAAAACAACCCAATTAATACACCATGAAAAGGGACTAATACTACAATAATGCATGAAATAGAGGTGTTAATCTACCAGATAACACTGAATTGTATCCATTGCAAGCTTCTCTATAAGACAAAAGATATGTTTTGTCCTCGGTCTCATCTAGGAAGGATATTCTCCATCATCATCATAACCAACGTATCCGACGTATGCCGCTCATAGAAAAAACCATAAGCAGGGTTTGGAGAGGAAAGGAAAGCGGCAACTCATACTCATAAAGGAGAGTGCAGCCAAAGTCCCTCAACTTGAGAAAGATCAAGAGAATTTCCTACAACGAATAGGACTGAGACCTTAGTTAGGTTGTTGGACATTCTCCATTTATCAAAATTCTGATTGGGTTCAGAGGGGTGTTTGGTGAAATAGGTTGTTGGACAATTCTAGCAAATTTATGTGTAAATAGACAATTGGATGATTCAAACCATCTAATGGTAGTACTTGGGGTTTCAAATTCAGCTAGTCAAATCAGTTACTCCAATCAAGCTATCATCTACCATTTACCAAACAGCCATAGACCATATTCTTTAGGTATCAACCAGCAATTGGAGCAAGTTTCATTGCATCAATCTTCCTACGTAAAATCTGAGCAGTTTCTTTCTTGCCATTATCAATTAGAGCCTCTTTGAGACTGCTGAAAACCAAACCAGGAGGCCTAATCCCTAAATCGATCATTTCTTCGAAATACTTGCACGCGTCTTCCAACTTATTCACATGTTGAAAGCTGTTAATCATCGAAGCGAACATATGCATTCCTGGAATAATCCCCTTCGCCTTCATCTCATCCCAAACTCTAACGGCCATGTTTAGTTCACCTTTACTACAAAACATTCGTATTATAATCTCGAATGTGCTTACTGTCGGATCACAACCCTGATCATTACCCATCTTTTGGAACACAGAGTACGCTTCTTCGCCTCTTCCAGCCTTTATCAAATGATTAAGAATAATGTCATAAGTTCTCGAACTTGGACCAACTCGAAACCTCCTCATCTCATCAATGAATCGAAATGCATCATCAAATCTCAACGACCAACAATACGATCCTACAACAGCATTATAAGTGGGTGATTCAGTAACAAAACCACTCGCTTTCGACATTTCAAAGTACTTCAAAGCTTCACCAAGTCTTTTATAAGAGCCTAATCCATTGATCAAAATGCAAAAGATATGTGGACTTGGTTTTACACCCTTCTCATCCATCTCACTAAACATTTCCACAGCTCGATCGATCTTTCCTACTTTGCAAAAAGCATTCATGATGATCCCATAAGCCACAACATCAAGCTCAAATCCTTCATCTTTCATTTCACTATAAACTTCATTAACTTTAACCAAATTCTGCTGTTGACCATACCCTTCTAATAGTATAGTGTAGGATTTCTGATCAGGCTTAAATCCTCTATTTTTCATTTCATCGAACATCTTATGTGCATGCTTTACTTGTCTAGATTTACACATTGTATCAAGAAATTTATTCAAATCTGATGAATCAATCTTGATTCCGTATTGCTTCATCCCCTCAAATGTGTTGATTGCATCCTCAACTCTCTTTGCCCTTGCATATCTTCTAATAATCAGATTAAAAGTATATTTTGTCAATAATCCTTTACTTTTCATAGAATCAATCAATACCCAAATCATCT
Organism: Amaranthus tricolor; assembly: GCF_026212465.1. Lineage (NCBI taxonomy): Eukaryota > Viridiplantae > Streptophyta > Magnoliopsida > Caryophyllales > Amaranthaceae > Amaranthus > Amaranthus tricolor. The sequence continues at coordinate 26,323,828 of NC_080054.1, read as the reverse complement.
TAAACTGTTTGATTTTCCCCAATGAATCAATCAATGCATTATAACTCTCAGTCGTGTATTCAAACCCCTTTTGCTTCTCTGCCCAACTGAAAAAACCAAGAGCAAGAATACCTGAATTACTGAGCTGCTTCAAAACCTCTAAAACTAACATGGGTGTTATCTCTTTAACTCCACTGCTGTCTAGAACTGAATCAATACTAGAATATTTAGGTAATTTTGATAGCAATTTACAGATTATTTCTGCTTCATTGGTTGGTGAATAATCATTTTCTGCTGTGTTTATACAAGACCCATGAATTGAAGTGTAGCAGAATTGTGAGATTGGAGTACCCAAATGAAGTGGACGGAGATATAAGTTTATTAGAGAAATTGGAGATGATAATTTAGGGTTTTTGAAGGAATTCATGGGAATCAGAAACTGAGAGGGAGAAGATTTTAGCTTCGTTCTTGTAATTAGGTTGCGGGAAAAGATCCGAGAGGAAGCCATCGTTGCAAATTTGTACGAGAATCTGTTTTGAATGAGCCAGATTCTTGATAAATGGATTTTTTAAGCGATAGTGACATTCAATTTATCTATTTTTAATTTTTGTTCTCAATTAATTTATTATTTTTATTTTTGGATAGTCACTATATTCTCTTTTAAATCTAAGTATCATGTTATTTTAATTTAATATATGTTTTTTTATTAATAGCTATTCTTCACTTTTTATGTAAGAGCTTTTAAAATTAAGTATAGATATTAATAAAAAAATCATTAAAAAAAAAATGGAGGTAGTATATTTGTTAGTCTCCATGCCAAAACTATATGAGATCAAGTGGTCGGAAAACAATGAACCTCACCTAGTGTATGTGCAAGTCAACACTCTTGACCCGTGGGTTTGTGGGCTCGAGTCAACAGGTGTCTCGTGTCCACACAAGTGTGCCAAGGTGAGATTATGTGACGAATTTTTACGGCCTAATATAGTATCAGAGCCGAAGGTGGTCCCTGGTATGATGTGGCTCACATGTGGGGGAATGTTGGAAATACTTCATTTGTGAGACAAGATTCCACATTGATAAAATAGTTGGTTGTTGACATGCATATATATTGGGTGAGCTAATCTTTCTACTACCATATGGTTGTGGCAATCCATGAACTTTACAAACTGATACGGAATTAAGAAAATGAGGGGAACACCTAAAATTATAGACTTATTTGCAATATTAGATGTTTTTAATATTAAGAATTGGGGGGGACCACCTAAAATAGTAGACCCATGTGCAATATTGGGTATTTTTAATATTAAAAAAATGAGAGAATTACCTATAAATGTAGGTCTTAAAATAGAAATGGGACAATAGAGATGAATTGCCCAAATAAGAAAATGAGACAACTAAAAAGAATTTGAGGGAGTATATATTAAATGTTTCTGTTGGCCCTTTTATGTTTTGATGATGACTACACTTAATGCAAACGACTGTATTTTAGAGATTGTGTGTAGGTCGATATTAGGTTTTGATAAAAATCGTTGATAGTGCTCTGTATTTTAGGGAGTATATATCTGCTGATAGAGATAGTGCTCTGTTCCCAAGACTCAAGTTCGTTAGAATCAATTTCAGCAGAAAAATTTTGTAGAATATATTTTCTGATTTTTTAGTTGATGTATTGGTTAAAATTAATTTTTTACATCATTAATTTAATAAGTTACTTGGAAAAAAGATTTTTTTAACTACCTTAAAATTAACCGGCTCATTTTCTACAAGTGGAGAAAGCTTCTTATTTTTCTCCACATAAATAGGGTTGTATTATGGGTTTAATTGAGAAAAACTAACTTGCCTTTTTTAAGATAGATAATCGTGACTTTTTTACTTGCAAATCAAGATCCACCTACTCTTCCTTAATTTTAGGATTAAGGATATAGTGGGTAGTTATTTCCTTTACATTGCTACGTGAGCTCCTACATAAAAGGAGTCATTTTTCTTTAACTGGTTTTTTGAGAAAAATGGAGTGTTCATATGTGAGATCAAAAATAAATAAGAAATATTTTTGCTTCAAAAATTGCCAATTAACTTAAAATATTTTCTTGGTCATTAATTTCATTATTAGGAATTTGGCCTTTGTAAAGGGGGAGAAAAAAGAAGCTTAGTGTGAAGCAAGAGAAGGAGAAAGAGAAAGAGAAGTTGATCCAATTTTGTTTATTTGTTTTATGTAAATGTGGTTTTTTATTCTATTTAGGCTTAAAAGGTTTCTACTTAAAAATTGTGTTGTCTCTTTTTAATTTTCCGCATCAAGTTTAAGTTCTAATTCCGGAAAAACAGGGCAAAAACACTTAAACTTATTCCTCTTGTTGTATCTAATAATTTCTAACCGTTTCTAAAGTTTCAATATCAAATGATTTACAAATTTCATCCTTATGAAGTTTTTTAAATTCTCTTCCTTAAGTTTATTTCTACTTTTATGTAATCTTTCCATGTTACAAATAATGTGACTATTACTACAAATGTCAATTACAACAAAGTAAAGGTTGTCAAACTCATTTCTATGAAGTATATCTAAAACAGAAAAAATTTTCTTTTTATCATTCAGATACTTAAGAAAATTTCATTATTATTGTATAAAACGGACTTTTACCCTGCATTTGATTAATAGTAGAAATAGATTAGTAACATACATTTATAAATTTGTATATTTGTACATATCTTGAGGGGGGGCGGGGCGGAGATCGAGCGGGTATCACCTAAAATCCATCCCCATCCTCGCGGTGGGTATGAATTTTATACCCGTACCCGCCCCATGACCCATCAAAACCGGGATCCATCCCGCCCTAATGGGACGGGAATGGGGCGGGTCTCCTATTAGACCCGCCCCGCTTGCATCCCTAATTAGTAAACACTTTAACTAACTAAAACACTTTTTTACAATTCTTTGTTAAAAACTACTGTTTCGTTGCAAATTTTTGATTTGCTATTAGGTTATTATTCATTAATTACTCTTTATTTATATTTTATTCTTAATTTATGTATTAAAACGTAGACAAATGAAATCCTGTTTAATTTGTCTCAACATAAGATTTATTAATATTTAATTTTTATATTTTTTAATTATATTTAATTATCACTATTAAATATTGAATTAGTGCATTCACAAGCATGAAAAACAAATAAAACAGATAGAATATAAGCCACTTTATCTTTGATAGAATGATAGTTCTATTTAGTCAACTAAAACATCGATATGTACATTTCTTAAACTTACACCACTACATGAGATTCAAAGCAATAACACACTACGTTGGTATTACATTTAGTTACTAATGATATAAGACCGCATAAAAAAATAAAAAGTTTAAAATAATTACGACAATTTATAAATCAACATTAAAAAAACTAATAAAATTATTAAAAACATGAATTTATGTATGCCTTATCCTTTATATAATTTGCCAAATTTATAAATCACGATTATTTACTTAATAAATCTAAAAATAAAAGATAGGATAGTGATTAATTCAACCAATTGATATTTATAAGTCAACATAGATTCTTGTATGAGACGATCTTATCATAAAACGTGTGTTATGCGTACGTTAAATGGTCTCATTAATATAAATTATTACCATAGGAGAAATTATTTCAGCAAAAGACGATCTCTTATAAAAATAGCTTATAAGTTAATTATTATAAGTTTAAAAATAATCCCTTCGTCCCACTATTAGTTTCTATTTGTTTTTCACAAATTATTATTTTAGTTTCACAATGAGCAGATTTTAAGTTGGGCTAAATAATATAATTAATTTAATTTAAATATCCACTTTGATATAAAAATAATTATCTTTTAAATTTCCGGCTCCTTATATAAACTCGTCTCACAATGGACAGTCTCATTATATTTGCTTTTTGACATTATTTGTCACTCAATTTTGGTTTAAATTTATTCTTAATTAAAATATAATATGAAGTAATGTCTTATTTGTTTTGCATTAATGTAGATATTATCAAAAAAAAATAAATATTTTTAATTATCTCATTAAAAATATCAATAATTAAAATAGTGCATTGATACATATAAAAAAGTAAATAAGAAGATGATAATAGGATAGGAGATGATAATAGGATGAAGATAGTATATTTATTATCACAAATTTTTACTTGAGACCTTGAGACCGTCTTTACAAAAGATGTCTCAAGTTTAGGCCAGTCAAATTTTTAAATTTTTTTTTAAAAAAAACTAAACTTTCTAAACAATGCTTTTTAACTTCTATTTTGCAGTTTTCCTTTTTCTCTTTTCTGACAAAATTATTTTTCCTCTCTCAAACTCCATTTGCGGTTTTCAATCTCCATCTTCCTCTCTCAAATGTCATAGTTGTTTATTCTCTGTTTATATTCTTCAACATCTGCAAAACCATTAAAGTTATGTACTTATACTTCATTATTTTCGTTTTTAAAGCTTTCATTTTCATTTTTTTTGGGTTTATTGTGTTATATATTAGTTAAATTTACAATTTTCTGATTTTTTTTTAAATTAAGCTTCATTAATGGTGTAAATAGTGATGTTGAAGAAGACAACAATGTCTACTGTTTGGAAGAAATTAATAAAAGCAATTGTGGTTATAACATAATATATTGGGGGTTATACCATAATATATTTGTAATTATAACATAATATATTTAGGGTTATAACCATAATATATTTGGAGTTATAACATAATATAGTTGGGGTTATAACAAAATATATAATTGCGGTTATAACATAATAGATTTGGATTTATAGCAGTATATATTTGTGATATAATACTACAACATTGATATTATAATAATACAAGCAAATATATTATGTTATAAAACCTCAAATATCTTAAGTTTTAATTCCAGATATATTGAGTTATAACCCCAAATGTATTATGTTATAACCACAAATATATTTTGCATGTTGGGTTATTCCCTCCCACTAGGAGGAAGAGCCCAATTAGTATTTTAATTATGGGCTTTTATTATTAGTTGCTATATAATATTATTAATAATAATAAAATAAAACCAAAAAAAAGAAACTATAAATATCAAAATAAGGCAGCAGCATTGGTAATTGCGCATAATACCCTACATGCACAAAACAAAAACAAAGATACAGTGAGCGACGACAAAGAAGAAGAGAGGTACGACACGTGACTTTGTATCGATCCGATCGAAGGTCATTTGTACTTCGTTTTTGTGTCAAATTTTGACACGGTGTTCCTGTCTACCCAACCTACATATTCAACGGTTGGATTGTCGTTATGTGCATTGTAAGTGGGTAATTTGTATCTTGCCCTAATTGTTATTTTATTACTTTTGAGTGAAGTTTTAGGGTTGTTTGGTGTTTGTGTCGCCTCTAGTATTGATTAGAGAGGATTTTAGTTGTACCCATTAATTTTATTGGTGATTAGTGGAAGAGTTTGGACTACTTACGGTCCAGTGGTTTTTTCCCGCATTGGTTTTCCACGTAAAAATATCGTGTGTACTTTACTTTCCGCATTTTTACTTTATTGTGCTTTATTGTGGGACTATTAAGGAAGAAAGTGTGTGTTATATTGTCATTTTTCTCAAAATGTTATAACCCCAAATATACTATGTTATAACCCAAAATATATTATGTTACAACCCAAATATATTATTTTAACCCCAAATCATATAAATTAGCCATAATTATCTTCTTTAACATCACTGTTTTCCACTATTGATGAATCTTAATTTTTTTTAAAAAAATGAAAAAAATCTGATTTATTACTAAATGATGTTTTATTTTGCCTGGGAATAGACAGTTAATCAGAAAATTTTTCATTTTCCAAAAAAAAGCAATTTTCTACAGTTTTTGTTAAAAAGAATAATTTTCTTAAAATTAATATATTTAATAAAGAAAAAAAGTGAATTGGACTCTTAAAAGCCTTCTTTAAAAAAAAAAGGGTCTAGAGAGCCTGAATTATTATTTGTCTACATTAATTCAACTTGCATTGTTTGCGTAATAAGATAGGTATGAGTACTTTTTTAAATTTTACTTTTATATAAAGTGATTTATTGTATATATGATCTTAAATTGTATAATAAAGCAATGTGTAACTTGTACCAATATTCAAAAGTGTAGTCTACATTGTCAACATTAGGAGTAAGATTTTGGAATAAATCAACGCTCTCCATCCTTTTTGTTAGTCTAATCCCATAATATTATTTTTTTACAAAATAATTTTCATTTTACGTAACATAAATTTATATTTCCATTAATACCTTCCATGTTGAATAAATGTTTTTTTTTATTTTTTTTGACAGGAAGCCACCAACTCAGATGACGGTTTGTATGAACAAGTAAACCGCCATCTGAGATAGCGGTTTGATAGTAAATTAGTAAAAATTTTTAAAAAATCAAATTTTAAACAAAGAGCTCTCAACAAGTCTCGAATTCACATTTTGCACTCACAGGTACATCATGAAGAGCACTCCAACCACCTGCGCTCCAAACTCCTAATAAAATGTTCTCGTGCCTTTCGTATTTAAATAAATCGGAGTTGCAATTTGGCCCATTACCTCACATTCACAAGAAGTCTAGATTTTTATTTTCCGTTAAAAAATTTAAAATAATAAAAACCGCCATATGAGATGTCAATTTACTATTTCAATTTTTTTTTAAAATTATAGTTTGAATAAAATCGCCATCTCAGATGGCGGTTTGCTAAATAAAATAATACAAAACCGTCATTTAAGATAGCAATTTTATTAAAAAAATAAATAAATAAAATGTTATGTATCATCCTACGTGGACAGTACCACAGAAAATAAATTTTACATTAATATAGGGTAGGAAATAAATTCCCAAATAATATTATTAAGGGTAAAGATTCCCTTTTTGCTAAGAGTAATATACTCAATAAGTAAATAATAAAGAAAGCAAAACTTAAAGTAATAACACACAAACGTTGAAAAGTGGGAATATTCTAATACCAAATAAAACCCGCCTTATAAAAATTAAATGAATATTATTGATCGACAGTTTATTGATTACAATTGTATGATCTAAATTTAGTAATGGGAACTCGGTTATAATAAATCTAAGATGGAATATAGAAAAGAAAAAATTATCTAGAATAATCCAATATTTTTATATTGATTTTTCCATTATAATTTTATCTATTGATTAACTATGAATAATCCAACTTTAGAGGGTATTTTTCTAGAATAAACCCGGTAATTAACAAGTTGTATTTTTTTTAAAAAAAGATAAATTAAAATAAAATGTCGAAAACATATGAAAAAAATATTAATGTTTTTTTTGACTTTTTAAATTATTAAGGATTTATTATGTGAATTTTCAAAATTTTTCTCTAATTTTACATTTATTTTCAATTTTTTTTTGGTGAATTACCTATTATAGCAAGTCAACGGGCTACCCAAGCTTACTCTAGGTAAATACCTCTTAAGTTGAGAATATTCATGGTTAATCAATAGGAGAAATTATCGTAGAAAAATCATGAAAAAATTAGATTATTATATGTAATTTTTTCTATAGAAAACCTTAAAATTCTCTCACTATAAACCCTAAGTTTTGACTCTGACAATTACACTCTTAATTCACAATGGATTAGATTAAACGAATCTTCCTTTATGTTAAAAATGATGTACATAAGCCTTTTATAAGTTTTTTATAAGTTTTGGAAATAAGAGATTACACTATTCATCAATTACTCTTATTACGTGCTTTATTTTTAATCTATAAATTAAAACATAGTCAAGTGAAATCTTATTTGATTTATCTTATTATAAATCTTATTAATATCAATTTTTTATAATTTTTACTCAGACACAATTAGAAAATTTCAAACTAAAATCATGCATTGATAAATGTGCTAAAATTAGGATATTTAAATCAATGCACTAAAATTAGGATATTTAAAGTGAATAGCAGAGAGTATAATAATTTGTAAAATAATTATTGATGTGGATTGAGATGGAGGGAGAATTACTCATTATCTAATATTCAATACACACTCAAATTGGGATGTTTAGGAGTAATAATGATTGTGCTTTTCTTCACTCAATAAACATAGGAATAGATCTCTAATTGGACACACAAATAGAACTATACAAGTATCAAATTTGATTCCTATAATTAATTATTCCATTTGGGCAATTTATTTTCACTTTAAATTTTATTGATATAATTAATAATAATAAATAATTCTTTTTTTGAGAATGTATATTTACTTTAAATTTTATTGATATCATAATTTTTAAAATTGTAATACAGAAGAAAAAATGCTGGAAGGTTTTCATAAAAATAAAAAAGAAAAACACTTATTTTATATATTATTATTTTTTTAAACTTTGAATAGGATTAACAAGTTTTGACTAAATTAATTTATTTTTTTTTGTTGTTCATGATTGAAAAACACCATTAATAGAGTAATAGTACTACTAATTGTGAATTGATATACTCTACATTAAGTAATGATGATGACTAATGACAAAGAAAAGTAGGCCTTAGGCGGGCAATATGGAATGATTCACCATCATTCCCGCAAAAAAGACAATAAAAACAACAAAAGGCATGTCATCACAGTCATCACTCTGTTTTTAATATTGGATCCGGACCCATTAATTTTGGATAAACCCATATTCGAACTCAGATAATTAGTATTTGAAAAACTGAATTCGAACTCAAAGTCCACCGGTTATATGGGTTTAGGATCCTTAATGGATCTTAATTGGGTCTTAATTCAATTATTGATATTTAATTTTTTGTGTTTTAAAGGCTTTATTAGTATTAAATGGGTCTTTAAATTATATATAAGTACATTGAGTCAAAATCCAAATAAATATAAAAATAGGTTTATGATTTTGGGCTATATAATAAATTGGGTCTAGAGGGATTAGAAGAATTTAAAAGGAAAATTTGAAAAAAATAAGACAATTGAACAACTTTTTACCCAAAATAAGCTCCGTGAAAACTTAATTCCCAAAATAAGTGTCCGTACATCCAAACCTATGTTTGGTAAAAGTCGCTGTTACTAACAGCGAAAGACAAAAAAAAATAAAAAATAAATGAATAATAAAACCCATAAGTCGCAGTTACTAACAGCGACTTTAAGGTTAACTGGTCAGTCCCTTTATCTCGTAGGTTGGAATGAGGAAGTAATTGAGAACTGAAAAATTTTTTTTTAATTTTTTTTAAGTCGCTGTTAGTAACAGCGACTTACCCCAATGCTAAGTTTGGATGTACGGACGCTTATTTTGAGAATTAAATTTTCACGGAGTTTATTTTGGAAAAATAGTTGTTCAATTGTCTTACTTTATTCAAATTTTCAATTTAAAATGGGTCTAACAGGTTGGGCTATATAATAGACACATTTATTTTTTTGACCCAAAATCGAGTTAACTCGGTGGCTCTCATAAAATCAAACCCAAACCCTATAAAATAAGGGTAGGTCTAATAAGATCTTTGTCTCTTAGATATTGACCATCCTAAACATCTACCTCTTTCATAAAAACACTTCATTTCTCTTTATACTTATTCAAAGGAACTAGTAATGATATTAGTGATTCTTACTAAACACTAAGGGGGCGTTTGGTTCGCACAAGGGAATCGGAATGGAATGAGGAAAGGGAATGAAGGAGAAAGGAATGGATTCCCCTAATTTAGCCTAGTCGTTTGGTTGTGTTTAGGAAACGGAATGAACTGCTGAATGATTCCCTTTGTGACTGTTTGGTTCAAGCTAAGGGAATGACAAAAAGTAGTATAATTTCATAGGAGCATTTCATCGAGCACATCATGTGCATCCTATAACTCATATAATCAATAGCAGCAGAAATCCAAATTATAGTATAACCATAATAATATCATGAATAAATACTAAACAAATACAGGAATCCAGAACCATTAATCCAACTTCAACAACAATTAGTAGCAGAACACGAATCGACAATAGCAGCAGCAGCATAGAATCGACATGAGTTACAGAGCTTCAACAGAGCTTCAACATCCGAAAATGGCGGTACAACAGAGAATGAAGAAGAACAACGAGTGAAGAGAAAGGAGATTCAAATCAACAAGTAACTTACATTTGACAATCGATGCAGCAAAATCGAGCGTGAGAGAAATGGCAAAGCAGCAGGAGGAACGACGCGCGAGGAAGAGATGAGAACTTGAGGAAGACGAACGACGCACGACGAATGGAAGGAGATGGCAAGTATGGCGGCAGCACGCTAGTAGGGTTTGGAGAGGACAGCTTCAAGAATGGGGAAGGGAATGGAATGGGATAATGAAGGGGGAGGTGGGGAATGAGGTTTACCTCATTTGGGTAAACCTAAACCTTAAAATGGGGAAACGAAATCATTCTAAATGCGAACCAAACAACATCAAAGGGAATGGGGTATTTCCATTCCCTTTCCCTTTCCTTAAGACCCCCAACCAAACGCCCCCTAAAAGCTAATGAACACTCGAGCGCGTTTGTTAATAAAAATAATAATAAATTTAAAAGAATATATTAAAAAACGAAATAAAAATCATATAAATAAATTTTAATGTGTAATTTAATAATAAATTTTTAAATTTTCAAATATATACTATATTAAATAAATATAATCAATATATATATATATATATATATATATATATATATATTTCACCAAAATAAAAATATTTTTATTCTAATTTACCACATAATATTCTAATTTATGCTACATTTGACGAGAGGCTTGTTTGTGGCCCTTAGGAGTCTCGATTGGATTGGGGCACCCAAGTCTTTTCATCTGGGAAGTAAAATTATAGTTTTTTTTTTTTCTAAAAAATTTACTTTACTAAAAAAACGTTGGTACTACATTAACAAGATCCAATTCACAAAATAAAAAACACAGGGGTATTTTGGAAAAATTAAATTATTGAGTAATTTTAGCGTATTTTGATGTAAATAGAGAGTTGGGTGGTCAAACCAAACCAGCCAATGCTAGTATTTGATGAAGCTGGTTAAAATAGCTTATTGATATGAATAAGTTATTTTTAAACAAGCTGCTCATAACAACGAATTCAAAATCAACCGATCAAACCAGTTAATAAAATTAGTTAGTCAAATCAATTACTATAACCCGATATCAATCCTTCACCAAACACCCTCACAATCCCATAAACAAAAATAAGATGGCATCTAAAACTAATTAACTAATGGAGTATTACTATGACTAGAAGATACTGTCAGAGTCCCACTAAATCCTCTTAATTCTCATTACTATATTCAACTCTCCATTCCTACCCTTACTTTTACTTCCCTTTTCTCTTTTCACATGATATAGACCCTTCCTTTTTTGCACCAATTTCTCCCCAAAAAAGCATGATTCAACACCCAATTTGTCTTCTTCTCCTTCCCTAAAACCTCAATTCCATTCACATTCATACCCTTCTTTAATCCTTTCTTAATTTCAATGCTCCATACTGTAACCTATAAGCAACATTTTATACTTTTTACAATCCACACTTTCTGATTTTACTATTAATCCCCCATTAGCTTCTGATCCATGCCACTTCTTCCCTTAAATCTGTACTGGGTTTTTCTCAGAAGCTCCAATTATGTTCAATCTTGGAGCTTTCTTCTTTCTTTTGCCCTCTTTTACCTGTTTTTCTTCTGTTATAGCTGCTGCCCATCACCAACAATCTCTTTATCCTCTTAATTTCATATTGGGTAATCATTTTCTTAAACTTATTTCTTCTGGCTCATCATTTTTTCCTGTTATTTAGTTTAATCCCATATTTGGGATCTGGGTTTAAACTTTTCTGGGAAAATGATGTTAGATGGGGTGTTTTGTGTTTTATTGGCTGTTTGGATGAAATTTCTCCTTTTGGATGTCTGATTATGATACTTCATGATTAATTATGTGTTTTTATCCTGCGAAAAACTATTATTAATGTGGTTTTGAAGTAATTTTAAGTGAAATGCAATTTTTATTGTTTATTTTAGGATAATTTACAATGTGGGTATTGGTTTTTGTTGCGTATGGATTTATATAACCCAAGAAAAAAGAAGTTGATTATAAAATTCTTGCTTGAATAAAATAGAAGCTGAAAACGAGCAACTTGATACAATTTGTTAGAAAATATCTATCAATGTAAGGAATGTTCAGTTGATTACCAGATTATGATGCATTTTCCCTATCAACTTCCTTAAATACCCATCTTTTTCTTGATTTGGTGTATGCTACTTTTATTTATTCAATGATCATTTAATTTGTTTTTAGGTTGATAGGGAAATTTTATGATTTTCTGACCAATATTAATCACTGTCTTAGTACTCTGGTCTGCCTTTGTCTTACTCTTACACTTCCAAAATGTTGGAGATTTGATAAAGAATTTTCTAGTTTTTAATGATCAACAACATTTCATAACCCCAAATGTCATAATTCTCATCTATGGGTGGTTTGGAGGGTCGGATGTACGCAAATTTAACCTATAAGTGATAAAAAAATATTGTTTTCGATTGACTCTTGGTAGCAAACATTATTTGTAATTTTAAATAAATAAAGAGTGCATGTGTTTTGATGAGCCGTTTTAATGATCATCTATGAATTATGCAGGTAACCAGAATCTGGGCCCATTAGATGATGGAATTCTAGGTCAAGATCAAGCACCAGATCCAGCCTCCTATGAGCCTAAGGTTCCTCTAATGTTGGCTGGAAATCGAACCAAGAGACCCGATATTCTTCGAAAATTTAAGATTTATCAGGGTGGTTGGGATATTTCAAATAAGCATTACTGGGCGGTAAGGGAATTTGTCATTTTTTCTGGGTTCATATGCAGATTATTTTTGTTTATCAGTATTTGTCTTGCTGAGCGGTTGATCTTGGTGAATATGACAATTTAATATGGCTTTAGTTGTTTGAGTTAGTTTGTTTTGATCTGTGTAAAATGTTTTGGTATTATTGTATTTGTTATGATCTTAGATCAGCTTGCTGCCATCATAGAGTTGGTGAATTACTTTTGTATATTTTGCACTAAATCCTTGGTGCAGTTGTTTACCTGTTTAATTATAAGTGATGTTGGCATATCTAGTTGCTGCTTTTAATTTTCCGTCTTTTTGCATGTTTGTCAAGTCTTGTTTTTATAAAAAAATTACACCAGTTGATCGATGCTTGAATTCGGTGACTGTAGCATTGACGGAGCAAAAGATTATGGAGGCCCTATATCTTTTAATATGGGGCCCTATATCTTTTAATATGGGGCCCTTCATCATATTCAAAGATAAAAAAATTTCCACATACAAAATGTATTGTAATATTATATTACTTCAAATATAAAAAAGGTCTATAACAAATCACTTAAAAAGCGTTGCTCGGAACCGGACCTGAATAGCACCATTTATTATTAGAGCCCCCTTATTTCGGGGGCCCTAGGCAATCGGCTACCTGTGATGCCCCAAGAACCGGCCATGGACTATAGGTTTCTAGTAACATTGCCATAACTTTACCAACTAAGCTAATTGGTGTCTTCCAGGCGTCTATTCTTTAAGAATGGTTTCACATGGGCTTTAACATATGTTTTGGGTTGCACATGCTAATAAACTGTCTTGCTTGTGTTTAGATCTTACTATGTAATTCTACATGAATCTTGATCTTGAAATTTTATGTATTTTCATGGAGTAACTTGCTATCAAAGCTTTGTTTTCTGTATGGGAAAATATTGAAAAATGATAATTCCAAACTTCTCTTGAGAATATAGTACTCGTAATGTGACCATAAGACCGATAAAAATCGAAATCATAATGTAATGTAATGACTCGATGAATCTTGTGTATTTCTTATTATGTGAAGCTGTAGATGAACATTTTCTATCAAGGGTCATCTAGAAACAACCTCTTTGTTATTGCAAGGGTAAGGTAGTGTAGCGTGTGCGTCTAACCTTCCCAAGCCCTGCATAGCTGTTAGCCCATTAGCGGCACTGGGAAAATGGAATGTTGTTATTGTTATATTGACTATGATAGGAATCGGAATATAAAATTATGGTGATTTTAAAAGTCTTTCAATGATTGATTGAAATATGGTTTTTTGATTTAATGTATTAAGCTTAAGATGCTATGCTACAGTTGAATCGACAACTTCTAATCTGTTTTTTTGCTGCAGTCTGTTGCATTTACCGGCGTTGCTGGTTTCATCGTCACACTCATATGGTTGATCTTATTTGGTATAACGCTGCTTGTTCACCATTGTTTTGGATGGAGAATAAGCTTCAAAGGGAAAGATTCAAAGCAATCCGAAAAGATTCGAGTTGTGCTGCTGTTATTGTTTTCATGCGCTTCCATGTAAATGCCCAAATTCTTCCTTGCATGTTACATGCTTCTTATATTTTTATTCTGTTTTGGTATACTATAACATCGCCGTCCACTGTATTCACGAGTAAAGAATCTGGGATTCTGGGCTTTATTCTCATGTGTACTTCATGATCCTATATATTTTCAATTATTTTTCCTTGTAACCCGTTTAGCTAATCCATGCTGTAGTCCTCACTGTCCTATATTTTAGGTTGCTCATGATGACTTGAAATATGAATTTACTCTATCTTGTGATCCATTTCGTGTGTTGGATTTTCCTATGTACCAATCTTTTACCCATCTTTCAATTCTCGAGGGTTTTTATTGAAAGCAATTTTTTAAGTAAATAGAGGTATATAGAATTGTGTATATTTATTTATTTTGAAATTGAGAAGCATAGTCTTTATAAACTGAAAATTGTTAGATTGAAGCAAATTTGATTCTTCTGTGGATCTTTCTCAAGCCGAGGGACTCTGTGGCCGCATTCTCCTTTATGGTATGAGTTGCCGCATTCCTTCCCTCGCTAGACCATGATCATAGTTTCCTATGATGATGATGAGTCTGTATAAACCGAAAATTGTTAAATGTTTTGAAAGAAAATGAAGAAAATGATATATAGCTTTGCAGTAGCATCTTTTTGATGAACTATACTTTTCTCTAGGTAAATTTAAAAAACAACTAGCGCTTGAATTATTTTCTTGCAAGCTTGATTTTTTTTGTATTGAGTTTCAGAATTCTTATCCCGGTTTTCTTTGATATACGCAGGGTGGGTTGTATTCTTTTATCGGTTGGCCAACTTGATCTACATAACGAAGTGTTGCATACGTTGAAATATGTTGTAAACCAGTCAGACAACACAGCTCAAATGCTGAGAAATGTTTCGGATTTCTTATCAATTGCGAAATCTGTTGACGTCCCTCAATTCAATCTTCCACAGAGTACTATGCAGGAGATTGATGATCTTCGTTCGCGCTTGAGTTCTGGTGCTGAAATACTAACTGATAAAACCAATGAAAATTCTGTAAAACTTAGAAGAGTCTTCACTACAATGTATGAAGTAATCTTCCTACTTATAGTTCACGTTACAGATTTTCATGTTTTAAGGACACTTTTCGACTTATATGTTCTGATTCACTGTTCTTTTCCGCAGAAAATCAGCGTTAATCATAGTAGCTTCTGTAATGCTTGTTCTGGCTGTTTTAGGTCTTGGTATGTTCTTTTAATCAGACTTGTGCCATTAGCGATAATTGTTAGGCCGTCACAATTCGTCACATGATCACCCCATCGGCCCAGTTGTGTGGATACACCCACGGGTACCCATGGGCTCGGGCCCACTAACCCACAGGTAATGAGTGTTGACTTGCATGCATACTTGATGAGGTTCACTCTTTCCCAAAATCATATGGTTTTGTTAAAAAGTGAATCGCATCAAGTGTGTATGCAAGTCAAAGCTCATTATCAGTGGGTTTGTGGGCTCGAGCCCACGGGTGCCCCGTGGGTTTATCACACGAGTGGGCCCATGGCTTGGTCATGTGATGAATTTTCACGGCTTAAAAATAATCTCCCTGATGATTAGCTCATTTTATGCTATGGATTGACATATTGTGTTCTTGTTCTGCAGTCCTTTCTCTCCTCGGGTGCCAAAATGTGATTCACATGTAAGAAATTGCTTCCCGATTCTCATATTCTTGTTTCTTCGTGTCACCAACTCCACAAAAGATTTGTTCTTTTTCTGTTCGCTTTCATTGATATTTGCCCGTTATCTGTACTGCAGATTCATTTTCAGTGGATGGATACTAGTAGCGATTACTTTGACTCTCTGTGGAACTTTTATGATCTTCAATTCGTAAGTTGAATTTAAGAAATTTTCTTTATCAATTCATGGAAAATGAGACCGTTATGTTACATAATGACCGCTTTTTTTACGGATTTCTAGCTTACCAAACCGTAAAATTCGTTATGCAACCTGTGATTTAAAAACTCACGTATTAACCATTATTTTTTTTTTAAAAGTGTATTAGTTTCTAAAAGATACTACGGTTCGAATTAAGTATATATTCTACAAAACTTCAATTGATATGATAAAATGGATTCTTTTAAGTTAACATTTCACATTGCAATGTCCGCGAAACGATTAGTAACACCTCGAGATGCCGCGTCCACGACATTGCGACCATTGTGTTGTGTAGCCGAACTAATTGTGCGATGAATTTGGTTCTTCCGTAGTGCTATTTCGGACTCATGTGTGGCAATGAAAGAGTGGGTGGATAATCCGCAAGCGGAGACAACTCTTGGCAACATTCTTCCATGTGACGATGAGACAGCAACCAACAATACACTATACGAAAGTCGAAAAGTTGTTAGCATGCTTGTAAACACTGTCAATACTTATATCTACACCGCAGCAAACACAGATCGGCCTCCGTCTGATGAATTCTATTACAATCAATCTGGACCGTTGATACCCCCTTTATGCTACCCTTTCGACGATAAAATGAAAGATCGTGAGTGTTCATCTCAGGAGGTTTCTTTGCAAAATGCATCCACGGTGCGTATTTTCCTCTCTTTTTAGAGTTGCTTGTCTATTTTTATTTTATTTTTTTAATTACCTCGAAACGTTTGTGCATCCAAATTAAATGGGACAATGTCCAAGAAAAGGCTTGCTTATATCTGCATGACTGTTAATCTGATTTAATCCCGCCAACATAAAATGATCAAACCAAATCGCTGTCACATAATTCGCTAATCTCTTTGCACACCATGAATTGAAACATGCAAATAATGATCCGTTTTGGGCTATTTTTGGAATCGTGAATCCAAAAAAGGATTAATTGGTTAATTATGCAACACTACACCAAATGATTGTGATGTGAGAATATCTGATCGTGCGCTTGTGATGGTAATTTGTGATAAATTTGTTTACGGGCTTGTACACATCAAGACCCGCATAAGAGGATAGTTGACCGAACATAAACCCGATGAGGTTTCATCCTAAAACCAATTGGTAATAGGAGGAGTAGCCCGTCAAGCTTGTATATTAGTCAACTTCCCTCTAATTGTTCGATGAGGTTATCTTTTCCAACAATTTGTACTCTTTGATGGCGTCAATATAAAATTTAAGCTGTGAAAACTCATTGGTGCTAGTTTTTTCCGATTCCAACTTGTACTAACATAAAGATCGTACCTGGACTTTAACGCAGGTGTGGGAAAATTACATTTGCACGACAACCTTGGATAACAAAAATTGCACAAGCCCCGGAAGGTTGACGCCAAAGGTGTACGGTCAGCTAGTCGTGGCAGTAAACGCCAGTTACGCTGTGCTACATTACACCCCTGCAATGCTGGACCTCGAGAACTGCAATTTCTTGCGGGAGACGTTCATGACAATCACATCCAAGTACTGCCCTCCATTGGAGCATTACCTCGTGATTGTAAAAGTAGGTTTAGGGTTCATCTCGGCTGGTATAATGCTCTGCCTTATTCTTTGGTTAGTCTATGCAAACCGCCCCCAAAGGGAGGAAGTGTTTGTTAAAACCGCGTCAATAAATGGCAGTTGCACCGAAAATAAGGATAGGATTGTCGTCACTTCGCCCGCTAGAGTTGTACCTGATTTAGGCTTATAGTCGAGGCTTCGTGATTTCGTTCTTTGTATTCGTATGTGATTTTTTTTGTCGGCCTTCCACATAATGATCAAGAAACCGAGGTGGTGCGAGACACTATCTCGCGTTTGTGGGTTGTGGCATTACATGTATGTGTAACGATTGTATAATATACAGTTTTATAGGTATAAAACGAGCCATGATATTTGTACACTTGAACAAGTAACAAGAAATGGCTATTACTAAATGGTATGTTATGTTATAAACTTACAAGAAAGTTTCTTAAATGAAGTCCAACTTTTGCTCAAAATAATGCTTAATAAATAAATTAAAATTTGTCATTTTAAAAAAATTTTCATTCCACATCTCACATAGGATCTAGGTTTAGTGGGAAAGACATAACAAAAAAATCGCTAATAATATCAATAATTTAACTGTTTTAGTTGAAAGTTATATTTTTAACACAAATGAAAACGCTAGGTCGATATTTTTCTTTTGTTTTAGTGAATTGTGTTTTTCTAGTAAATTAGATCTGGTGACATTTTATGCAACCCACCATTAATAACAAGTTTGAGTCACATATTGTGAAAAATAAAAATAATCCCAAAATGAGAATTTATGTTTACTTAACCAAAACAAAAATTCAAAGAAGTATAGTTCAACAATAAATATAATTTCCTTAAAATTTTAAGAATGATATAGAATCGGTAAATATGAGATAAATTTTGTTTTAATTAAATTGTTGAAATATACATTCAAATAGAATCTCAATATGATAATTATTTTTATAATCGCTAGTGTATTAGCCAAAATATATTAGTTGATTATCTTACACAAATTTTCAAATAAGACGGTCTTATATATAAGATAAATTTTGAAGTCGTTCATTAGCTTTTTGGAATTACGATAAAAAAATATAAATAAGATAAATTTAAACAAATTAAAATAAAAAATAAGATAATTTGGAAGGATAATAAATGGGGTTTATAGGGTGGCCATTGACCAACTCCACTTGTTTTGATTTTGACTAGTTTTATTTTCCCCCTTTAGTTGACTTAGCACCACATGACATAGCCTAGCAAGTAGCAACAATATAAAACTAATAAAAATTCAAACTTTTTTTTTGTTTGAATGCATAATAATTCAAACTTATTAGTCGGTACATACTTTTTCTGTTTTCGGCTTAAGTGTGTCATTTAGTTTGAGTAATTATTATATTAAAAAAAATTTAAAAAAATATCAAATTAAATAAAAGATAAAATATAAATTAATATTCTATAATTAATAAATATAGTTAAAAAAAAGGCTTATAGACCCAGATTGACGGAGTATATGAATTGTCATTTAAGACTTCCTAATGATCGTATCATTGTAGGTATATTGTAACACTATTAAGTTATGTATAAAACTATTTTATTGTGATATAAGTCTATATAATTAATTTATTTTTTTAATCTATCATTTTAAAATTATGAACTTTAAAATTATAAAAATAATTATTTAAAAATTATAAATAATCACTTTTATTTAATAAATTATCATTTTAAAACAATAAATATACAACTAATTCAATAGATTGGCATTATTTACAAGTGAGACAAACTAATGAGGAGTAAAAAGTAATAACACTTAGGCATTGGCGGGAATTCTCTAAGTGACACGTGCACTTAAAATGGCGGTTAAACAGTAATAAAAAAGGGTAATAGTCAACAATGAAGAGATTTGTAGGGAGAATGGTTCCTAATTTTTATATTTTACTTATAAATTCTCAACTTAATTCCCTAAAATTCGGTAATTATTAATCATACTTAAACCCCATAACTTTATATATCAACTGTTTTTACTTTTTTATGAGCAAAAAACAGATCTCTTTTAACTTATTATTATTATTCCATCCATTTTCATTTGGGTTTTGCTATAACTCTTCATAAAGGTATGTATTGCTAAAAACCATTTATTATTTTAATAATATTATTATATTTCAATGGCTTATTAAATTGATCTCTTTATAAAAATTTTTCTTGAGTCGAGGATTTTTTATCCACATTCTCCCTTATGATTATGAGTTATAGTCTTTATTTCCCTTTCAAACCTTGATTTTTATGAACAACAGGTATGATGATGATGATTAGTTTATGTGTATTTTTTAGTACGGGTTAGTTAAGGAAAGGGGAGGACTAGGGTGGGAATCAAACTCCAAAAATTTAGGTTATATACATCTATTCTTCAAATCTTAGGTGGAACCCGCTAACGAGTATGATCAATGAAATGGTTTTGTTGCATATTCCCCTGTTTTTCCTTCAGTTTTGATTTGGAAAAAAACCAATTAATTTTTTTAATTATTAGTGTTTATAATTGAGCACGAAAACACAAATGGGTATATTTTTACTAAACTCTTTTAACACTAGTTAATGAGATATTTATAATCGTGTCTCGGTGACACGACCTCAAACAAAACAAGGTGCTTATATTTCATAATATACACAAATTTTTATATGAAATAATCTTATCTTAGAGACATGATGTATGAGATGGACTATAAAATCCATTCATATATGTAAGGCGCATCTCTGGACGAGACTGTATTTTTATCATAAAGTTTGCATATTTTACACTAACACTTGGATTTTGGATGAGCAGTGACAAACAGAGTGAAGATCAATTTTAGAGAAAATGGGTGATCATATGGCGTTACTAGTGAATCGGTTGCTAACAGAATCAACAATGGATGCTGTGATTTCGAGTAAAAACCCGAAAAGGAAGCATGTTGAACAACAAATGCCAAAAGATGATATTGATATTGAAGATGGCAGGAAATTGGTAGAGTGCAGAATTTGTCAGGATGAAGATTTTGATTCTAATATGGAGACTCCTTGTTCTTGTTGTGGCAGCTTAAAGGTTTATAATTTGTCCCCATTTTGATTTGTTGTTCATGCTTACTGCTAAAATTAACCACATTCCTCTGATACAGACTTTGTGTTTAAGCAGGATATTGAGTTGATAATGATTATGACGACGACAAGAAAACACTTAGATGAAAAAGTTCCATGATGAGACCTTTATTGGGTTTACCCAATGTGCATTTATGGTCTCAAAATTATCACTAAATCTTAGAATAATTAATTAGAGAAATGGGCTAATTATTCATTCAAAATGAGCTAATGTTTGAATCCTATGCTCGAATGAGCTCTTTACTTGCTCATTCGAGTAGCTACTAACATAGAGATTTGGGTATTTTTTGAAATCTAGATAGCTCTATACTTGTTCGTTCAAATAGCCACTAACATATAGATTGTATTTCTTGTAATCTAGATAGCTCTATACTTGCTCATTCGAGTAGCTACTAACATAGAAATTACTTGCTCGTTCGTTCGAGTAACAACTAACATAGATGATAGAGATGTGGGTAATTGTTATAATGTAGATAAAGATAAGTAGTTAATATTGTTTGTACATTGGGCGCAGTATGCTCATCGTAAATGCGTACAAAAATGGTGCAATCAGAAAGGCAATATCAACTGCGAAATATGCCACCAGGTGCGAACTTGGCTTTTGTCCAAGCTTAGTTTCACCTTATGCTACATCATTCACTACAATTGACTTTATGATAAATGCAATACAGGCCTATAAACCAGGTTATACGGCACCCAAAGTTCTAATTGAATATGAGCGCATTCCTATGAGTTTAAGGTAATTTACTCATCTCTCAATCAATCAAATTTACAAAATCATCAACAAAATAAGCTTATTATAAAAAAGTACCCTAATTCTTAAAATAAGCGTCTTCTTGTCTAAGCCTAAAATTTGATATGTTCACTCTTACTTAACAGAGATCAAAAAATCCGGAAAAAAAACATTGTTCGCTGTACCAACCGCAAACAAAGAATTTTTACTTTTTTAACCAGTTTCTTTGTTCGCTATTAATAATAGCGAACAAAATTGACCTCATGCTCAGATAAAAAGACGCTTATTTTGAGAATTAAAATTTTTCGAATCTTAATTTCAGTAATTTTTCTATTATAAACTTATTTTTTAAAAAAATTTTCTCAATTCACCAAGTGCTAAATGCGCGTTTTTCTTATTGAGAAGCTGGCAGATAAGAACAGAGTTGTCAGTTTCTTCCGACTTGGAGGAGCCTTCATCGAGAAGTTCCATAAGCCGCATTGCGTTTGTAATTGTTATTGTATCGACTCTAACTCGTTTCTTTTCGTGCTCTACGTTTGATTGATTCATCTTAGCTTTGTTTCTCATATATTTACTTGAATACAGTTTGTCGGTCTCTTGATTTTACGCCATATGCTGCCGATCATACTTGCTGTTGCTGATGGTGATGACAATTTTCTTCCCCGATTCATTGTAAGTTCATTGATCTATCAAGTAAGAACTTCATCTACCGGCTTTCTTTTTGAATGTGTTTCCTTGTGCGTTTGTTTCAGTTCGCAGTGCTGCGAATACTGGGAATTTTATCGCTTGTGTATTTGACGATGATAGCGGTCACTCGAATTAGACGATAAAGAAACCCTAGATGTAGGTATCATGCTCATCCGTTACTTGAACCTGTTTGTTCTCGAGTTTTCTCATACTTAGATTTCTCAACGATTTTACAGGAAACTCCTAATAGAAGTAGTACATTGGGATTTCATCGGATGAAGAAGAGAACGATCACCAAGATACGCAACGTTCTTACCGTTTCATCCGAATACATTGATTATTTAAAAGATCGAGATTAGGGTTGAATAAAGTTTGATCCAAACCGCAAATCATAATTTTAGTATTCGGTTTAGTTTTTTATTTAAAAAAATTACATTTACAGTTTGGTTTCGATTTTATATTTTTCAGGCCTAACCAGACCGAAAACCATAATTTTTATTTAAAAAAATAGGTTTGCTATCTAGATATTTTGAAATGTAGTTATTTTTTATAATATTATACACTTGGATGACATTGATGCAATCAATTAATTACAAATTATTATATTTGGTGTTTGAAGTTGCGAAATATTTGCATAAAATAGATATATTAATTTGGAAAAAAATATAAAAATACAAAACTTAGACAAATCGGACTAGACCTTTGTAGAATGATTTGGTCCAATCCAGTCTGGTGATTTAAACGGTTTGGTCCAATCTGAAAAATTTTAAGACCAAAATTTATGATTTGGTCTAATTTTAGTGTCAGATTAAACCAAATCGAACTGCGTGCACCCTTAATTGAGATTTTTCATTAACAGATAACTGAGTGTTCTCATGAGTTTAAGAAATTATGTAACGGAGAGAACATTGTGTAGAGCTACACTTTCATTGTTCATTTTTTATGCATCTAATATACTTTTATAACATTTCATTACCCTAGCGCAATTATTTACAATGAATTTTTATTACCTACTCAACTTAGAGTTAGAGATATTTAAAATAGACTTGACGACCTGATATTTTAACCCGATTATATAATCAACCTGATTTGCCCTGACTTTAAAAATAGACGGACAATTATGTTAATATTTACATGGAGACAAGACCCGATTTTTATTTGACCTAAAAAATCAAACCAAAAATCAACCCAATTAACCGAATGAATAAATAACTCAGCAAAGTGATGAGCAAATTTGGTTAAGAAATGACAGCAAAATAAATAAAATATCAGAAAAATGGCTGGTCATTACTTGAAAATTGGCCAACAAAACACAAATTGACAAACACTATCCCTTCTTGTTCCTTATAGTCTACAGACATTGCACCATGTAACTATGTGGCAACTTTTGTGAGTTAAACGACGCCGACCATAATTTCTAATGCTCTATACATTGCCTCAAGCCATCAACTATCAAATATTACATCAAAGTTGTAAAGAAATAATGTACGGTAGAGTTCAGAAGCCGTAGAACATCATTCTCAACCCAGCTGTATCGTTCCTTCGAGCAATGCATCCTCACAAAATGTGCACTTTCTTGGTTCCTTCGGTTTCCCCATCTTACCAGCTTCTTCTTGGTCTGAAATCAAGGGTGAAAAGAACATTGATATTAGTTCCAAATGAAATAAAGTTGAAAATAATCTATACCTCAATTAACTAAGTTCCAAATTTCATTTTTGATTTTTTTTTCCTGTTGATTTAAGTCCGGACATCTTAAAAAGAGCTCATTACCCTCCTAATAGTCATATGTTCTTTAAAGAGTGTAGATGTCTATACTTTCGACTCTTTTGCTGAGAACGCCAATAGCAGGCCAGTGCCCCAAATGCGCAGCTTGCAATTGCAATAGCGAGTGCTGCTCCAATAGGCACAACGATAGGATTTGTGGATGCCGTCTGTTCTTCAGAATGTAGAATCTGAACCTTATCATCCCTTAGAAGTCCTTTGTCTTTGTATAGAGACATCAGTGTTTTTCCATAGTAATTAGCCAAGAACTTGAAAACCTCATCTTTGTCCCAGTTTTTCTCACTGCTCGCTTCGCTTTTCTGGCTCAAAGAGCGATGACATGAAGGACACAGCTGTTTCGGAGGCCAGATGATCTTCGGATAGCTGGGATCTTCTGTTCCAAGAGAAGCTTCTACTTTACTAAGCCTTTCATTGACCTTATTGTGCACCTCCCACAACCAAAGGGCAAAGTCCCGCGTACTGTTGAAAGGACTAGAGACTCTGAAAAGTAAATAAGATCACATCAATGAACCCTGAACTAAGCTAAGCTTCCAAGGAGAAGAATCGGTTATAAAGTGAAGTCTAGTGGGATCTAGAAATCTTCACCTCGAACACATGTTAAAAAAGTGCTCTCTACATTCCTCGCAAATGAAAAAATGGTGAATGAAATCACATATGGTTGTGAATGCCATTTGGCTCTCTTCATCTTCAATCTTCACAGAAATCGAATGCAATAGGACCCATAATCCACAACTGCAGAGAAAACAAGCCCTTTATTACTAGAAAGGAAAATGATATGGTACAGGGAACAGAAAAGGAATTGCAAAACGTTACAAAAAAGTTTCGGAAATATAATCTATCCTTTTTAAAAAAATTTATTTGGAGTTCGGGGACGAAGTTTATGAAACGTTAATCTAGAGTTTCGGGGCCGAAGTTTCCGAAACTGGGCTCAATTGGAAGTTTCCGGTTTCCCTTTTCTAAAATACATCCTCACATTCATATAGTGACATTACCATGATCCCAAAGATAACATGCCCCTTTGTAGGTGAAGAATAAAAAAGCATTCCTACTTGCAATGTAAAATGTAAGGGAGCAGTAAAAAAAGTTGAAGTAAAAATCATTCAAATTCCACCAATGGGTAAGCATACATAACTAAAAGGCAAGTCAAATCTTATTTCTGTATTTTTGAAGGATGACATCAATCCCATCAAAAAAACAAAAACAAGGCTTATGATCCCTTCACTACAAACTCTGACCATGGTTAGGCTCCATGCTTAAGAGTTCAAATATTCAATCAAAAGAGTTTGATTCAATCAATACCACGAATAATATTTTATACAAAGCTTACATGGAACTTAGCCACCACCCAAATGATACATCGTATTCCTTAATACAATCACCCTATGTTGCAACAACCAGCCTGCCTAACCCCTAAGCGGGAGCCATTTTACTACCCTTGGGATAATGTAATGTTGTTCTTTTAAGGTTTTTGCGTTTCTTACTGATGGAATTCTTTATAACTGTAAATGAAAACACCTCAAAAATTGAAAACTAATCACAAGAAACACGTGCTTAGTATGGATCCAATTTCAAAAAACCAGTTTCCTTTTAGAAGGAAAACAAAATAAAGACTTCATATTCATAAAATTAGACAAGATCCACAAAATAGTCCGAGTGCATTAACCTACAAGGCTACAAACTCAGTAGTATTCGTGGGTTCTTAATCTCACGTTCAAGTATTTCACTAAGAGCTTCCCTCAATTTCAAATATACTCAAAATTAAATATCATTCGAGTTATAATGAATATTATACAACTTAAAAGACTTTCCTAAACAAACAGTGTATCAATCCTTGCGACCCTAAACCACATAAAACCACGTAAAGACTTTCACTAAGAGCCTTGTGACCCCAAAACCACGTAAAAACTAAGTTAAGAAAGTTCAATCTTTCACCTCAAGTCAAGTAAACTACCCTTCACCTCAATTCAAGTAAAAACTGAACAAGAGAAAGGTGACCAGGAATTCACATCATAGAAAAACAATATTTTGATCCTGCAGAAACCTGAGTCATTTTTACAAGGAAACACCAACTTTTCGGAACAAGAATTTACCAAACAATGTATAAATCCTTTAAAGACTTGCTAATTAGACTACTAATAACTTGTTTGCGCACTGTAGGCAGATTATGCTCATGTTATTTTGTAAACAGCAGATTGAACCAGACCGCAACCAAGCACGAACAAAGATATAGATTTTTAGCAAGACAACCAATAAATGCCTGTCCGATATCCAGCATGATAAATAGAGGCAATCGTATAAAAATTACACCAGCCACAACAGGATATGCCAAATTCTAGTAAATCTAAATTTTAAACAACAGAACATTAAAAAACTTACCTAAAGCCTCTAGTATCATGCCTACTTCCTCGGCAGAACATCTGCAACATCCCAAGGAAAACCAAAATATGATTAGAGTTTAGAATTATTAAAATCATAAAGAATTCATCATTATTTTGAACATTTTTCCAAGAGATAAGTGTCAATATTATTGTCAATTAAAGCTGTAACGTTAATTCACTGTCCAGCAATTACTTCCTATGACCCTATCTGTTTATTCCATGAAATAGGAGTAAAAGCTCTTTGGTAGAGGGATTATGGAAACAGATCATCTACAGTCAAAAAGATATCTGTAGTTGGGAGTTGGGAGCCCAATATTTGTTGATGATTCATTATTATATATTACGAGAAAGGCAAAACTCCTTGACTCTGCAGTTTGCCAAAACCGAGCAGTATGACAGGGTGTTTGGTTTGTTATATTTATGGGCAATGAGAAGAAATGGGTAAACAGGGAGGAAGCATTGGGCAAGGACAGATGGTTAAAAAGAATGCTGATTGGCCAGAAAAGGAGAAGGAACGGAAAGACAAAAGGTAAGAACCTCCCCTCTACCGAAAACCAAAAAAACTTTGTCCTCATGAAAGGTCTAGAGTCTACACTTTTTTAAAAAACCGGTATTGTATTATGTTGTTCATCTTGCTTTGTTTCACAATGTGGGAAGAGTCATAAGGCATTTTAGAAAATCATATGCAGAACAGAAGAGAAGGCCAGAGAAAGGGAACTGAAACAACCATAATGAATAAAACTTGAGAAACTTGGTAAAGAGGAGGAACTTGATATTTACGTATGCCCACCAAGCAGCATTCCGATGTATGGGGATTTATAATCCAATTATTCCAAATTCTATGCCCCTCTCTCACAAGGATTCCAACTCTTCAAAATTAAAATCATTTACCCTTGCAGACCTCCTGAAACATAACAGCCTATAGACCTAACCTATGATCTTTTTCCATTAGAACATGAATGGAAGGACCAAACACAGTATATCTATCAAAATACAAGAGAAAGACATACAGGATATCTATCAAAATATCACTTAAATCGAAGATTTGTAATCAAGCAATGACACTTTAAACTCCCCTCCCTAACTATGTTCAAATGAGAGCATCTTTTGAGGCCACATTCTAACCCAAAAACCTTGGACGTTTTTCAAAGCAAAACTAGGTAGTGAATTGCATTTCATTCCACATACCATAGCCTAAAATGATTGTTTTTAATCTAACTTCAAACCAATAAAGCCCAAGATGAGAGCACACTTCTGTTACACCCCATAAGGGACATATAAAAGCTCTGCAGCAACGTATCAGACGAAAATCATAGGAAAGATAAACAAAAGTACCCACCCAATATCCACGAGGAACATCTTTTCCACAAATCTGGAAACTCCTAAGAATATCTGTCGCATTATCAGAGAGGCTTTTTTCTTTGTTATCGGCAAGAGTCCTCGGTAGATACAAGTCATCAAAATTCACAAGTATCTGAGCACTTCCTTTACGGCATCTGATATAAAAGGGATAAAATTAAACGAAATTAGAGATTTTACTCTATTCAATTGACATTTAACACAACAGATACATAAAGAAAAACAAATATTAATGCTACAGGCCCACAGCAAGTAATGGACTGTTTGTTATCAATACTCTGGCATACCTCCTTGAAGGATGATGAGCCACTACAAGTTGAAGGAATCTCAAGAATGAAGCTCTGGTCCCTAATTTAATCATCTGTCATTCCTCGTGTATAAAATATATCAATAGAAGCCTCATAAGAGCAAAAGGCACAGATCGAAGATCAGCAGGTGGAAAGTACCTTATGCCGCAAAATTATGTCGAAAGCAGAAGCCGTAGCTTCCTCAACATCATAAATGGCTTGTGCAATCTTAAATGCAGAACAGTAGGGATTTTATAACAACAAAGTAAGAATTTAAAAATTTGAATGAAGAAAAAACATAAAACAATGTAACTCAAAGAGATAACATTGATACCTGCTCAGGAACTAAACCTTTTAATTGAAGATGCTCGTGTTCATATTTCTTGTCCTCAAATCCATATGAGCTGTAGAAAGGCAATCAAACACTACTTTTCTTAGGAAAATAACAGAAATGAGAAGATATTTAGCATGGGAAGACAAGGTGGAAAAAAAGATTTTAAAGTGAAAAGTTATGCAACTGAACCATATCAGCATATCATTATTTCATGTAGATTGACGGTACATTTTAACAATTTGGGTGGAGAATATGAGAGCTTAATAACAGAGTAATTTACAAGTTAAAAGTGAGTAGTATAAACTTCTTAGGAGACAGGGGAGAACTTATGTAAAAAAAATACCACAGTATTATCTTAAAAGCACAACAATAAATCATTATCCTAATGTCACTAAGTGGCTCCATCTAAACTTCCACCTTGGTAGGGTTTGGAGGGTTGGGGGTCTGATGTATACGACCTTACTCTTGTAATAACAAACAGGTTGTTTCTGATTGACCCTTGCTAGTAACCATCATCGGTAACTTCATATAATAAGAAGTGTACATGTTTTAATGAGTCATTCAACTTTAGTTCAATACAATTTGAAACCAAAGAACCATAAATCTTAACCTTCATTGAGAATCGACAAATATCATGTTTTAAAAAGAAGAGAAATATTCAAGAACGTGTCTATTAAGAAAGAAAAGAAAATTAGAGCCAGCAAAGTAATTAAGGTACATAAGTAAAATGTATTATAAACAAAATACTTATCCTTCAATGATTTTGTGAGATGAAAAATCAGTTTTTATTCTTGGTTGAATAATATTTTATTACTCATAAGAATACCAATAGGTGTTAACCCCAGTACCCAACATTCTTGCACAAAAAGAGGACTAGTGATTTTATGTAAAAAGAAACAACAAATTCAAACCATGAATCCTAAATCCTATGTGAAGGATTTTCTTTCTAAAGAAGATGCCTCACATCATGCTAATTGATCTCCTGGTTGTCAAACAGACAGCTAGTCATCCATGTGGTTTGCAGATTGCATCACCTAGATTAGTATTCAGGGTATGGCCAGCTTCTTATCATACTGAGTTATTAGGTAATATTTTACTTGTCTTAAAGGAGTTGAGAAAAATAGACTAAAATGGCTCATTATATTATGTGAACTTCATTTAAGTGAAGCCATATATGGTGTTTGTAACCAAGGGTCTTTCAGAAACATACTCCCTGTTTTACAAAGGTAAAGCTACATACATCTGAGCCCCTTGCCCATCCAGGCCAAAACCAATTAAGTAGCATTGGGGTAATGTGATATTGTTCTTAAAAAGAGTAGATAGATATAAAGAAAGAGGGTGAAAGGAGTTTGCAAAAACCGATACATTTTTTCTCTTCTCCATGAGAAAACTATTTTAGGTGACATCTGACCCAAAACAATGATAATAAAAGTGTTTATTTAAAATATTAATGGGTGCCAATTTACAAAAATTAGTATACTTACATATATAAGGTGCCATAATATATCGTAGTCTACAGACATTCATATATCATGGACTCAATGTAGTGAAAATTAGTCAACACAATTCCAATACCAAACCACTAAAAAGAAAAAGATAGAGAACCACAGAGAACTCCATTTCAGAGATCATCTGATGTTCATCTAAATTCAATTCTAGTAAGGTTTTTCAAAAAATGGAAAAGAATTGCATCGACTTGAAGCTAACCAGGTAAAAAATAGAACAAAGCAATCTGTACCTGTTCATTTTCTTATTAATCCAATCAAGCAAGCGTTCGGCTGTGCCCACATTTTTGATTGAAACTATTTCACCATCATTCCCATCCCAACTATTAATTGATACAAAATTACTAGGCTTACTCCAAAAAAGCATAGGATAGCGATCCACTGAAAATCTATCACAAAGTTTGGAATTTATCTGTGCTGCCAAAAAAGCCAAAAGATACAAACAATCACAAATTAGGACTTTTAAAAATGTGACAATGTAATGCTATGAAATGACATTATATTTTCCCAATGCTACTAAAAAAACACTATGAATACCAAATTAAAATATTACTCATATAAGTTAAATATTAGCAGTTCCCACTTGCAGATGTTAACAAAAGAACAGTGAACTAGGACAGCAAGTTTCAGGGATTTTCTCAACAAATATATTGAATACTCTCACAATGGCTATAATAAGATGATGCTGAATTACATATCTAACGCTAAAAATGAGCATAAAGAAGGCAAGAAAATAGAAAGGGAAGAGTAGGAGACCTAAAAATGTGAAGTCCAAGAAAATAAGAAACCTAAAGCAAACTAAATTACAACATATACATTGTGGTCCCTCGATGCACAGTAAAATACAAAAAAAAAAAAGCTTACTAGTATCGTTTGTGAACTGTCGGTAAAAACATTACAGATACTTCAAAAGACCCACATAAATGTCTATCTCCTAGGAAAATTATTGGCAACAAAAAACATTAAAGCATCAGATAAGCAATGCTATCAAGTTGGACAAGAAAGTCCACATATCATCAATTTATTAAAGCAAGAAGTATCATACATTAGTCTCACCTCAAACCATTAAAACTTCAATCTGATACATACACAATTTAGAAAGAGCATTTAATGTTTGGCTGTTATCATTCTCCCTCGGGATATTGCCTTTGTAAAAAGGTTGAGAAAGACATAAAGATAGACAGTCATATTGAAGAAGTGCACAAGTGTTACAATCATTGGGGCGATAAAAGGTACAACGTACAAGGTATCAATTCAGCAATACCTTTAAAGCACAATCTACCCTAGCCATCAAAATGATTCCTGGATGTGATGCATTGGGCCCATTGAAAATCCTCGCTACTTTTTCATAATGAGGCTGCATGAAGACATATTCATGCAAAACTAGCATCAAAGTCCATTAAGAATGAGAAAGCACGATTTGCAATAAACTCATCACTAACGCTACCTTATAGTTTCTGCATGCAGGGCACCTGTCAGATAACGTAGTGAATTTAAAATTAGCGTATGAAAATATAAATCAAAAGTAAAAGGGCTCATAATTAACAACATAAGTATCTACGTGGATATTTTGAAAATTAATTAAAATTGGCTGTTTTTTATGCTCTTGTTTCCCTGTGAAATCAGACAGACAAAAAGATACGAGTCAAGCACCCACCAAAACACCTTACAACCTCCATTTTTCTCTTTTATTTTAGTGAAGGGGAGGGTTTAGAAAAATTTGTCCCAAGAAAATAGCAAGCAAATGCAAACTAAGGGATACATAACGTCCAGCGGTGTGCCTTTGGGTATATTTTCGAATATTGAGTTGGTAAATGTCGAGTTGTTGCACATAAGAAACTATTTTCAGAGAAGGAAACAAAACAACCAAATAGAAAAAGTTATGCCAATTGTATCTTACTTGGACTCGTATACCCATGTTGGACATTGACGTCGAATACATATCCAAGTGTTCGACTTGAATGAAAAAATCACAAGATTTTGAACAAATTGAAATGTGCAACCCATGAATGTGTCAAGAATCCGACACCAATAATTGAGGTAGAGTGTCCAAACAACATAGTGCCAACTCACCATTAAATTCTTACTTACTAAAAGGAGGCTCAAACTGCAAGGTCAATCTAAGCATCATTAGTTCATTCTAGAAAACTCTTTCATGTTCTTGGTAGTAAGAATCAAACAAATGTCACCTATTAATCTTTAAAGGCACAAAGTAATAAATTAATGACCTCCACAAGAAATTAGTCGTGGTAAACTCCAGTCTCCAAGTAGTAGACTGAGACAACTAAAACTGCAGCGAAGTAGCAGCACAACAGAATAAAGAATAGAGCTTAGCCACATGAATTCAGCAAAGCTTGAAGTAATGAAAATTTCCCAAATCCGAAAAGGATAACCAAAATATGTGAGAATAAGAACAAAAGGAAGACTTCTCAACAACTAGCAACTTATGTTCAGTTTCACAATCAAAGGGTACAGGAGCAAGACAGTCTCCTAGATAAGCTCACATATATTGCCACCACGGATTTTTTTTTTATAAAGAAAATTTTTATTAATGAAGGCACTTCAATAGTACATTATAGGGATGAGAAATTCAAGAACAATGTTGAAAGATGCCATTAGCCTTAGGCCTTCACCCATACCAAGCTAAAAATTTTGCCTTATCCCAAATAATTTATAAGGACAAGAAACGATCGTTAAAAATTCACCAAAGATAGACCATAGAATTGCATAACACATACACAATTTCTTGAGATCTCTATTGCCACCAAACCCATGAAAATTAGTAAATTAGAAATCTAAATTCTTCTTCAAGCAACCCACTCTTCCCCGCCGATCTTTAAAAGTCAAGTTCAAAGACCCTAGGCAAAATTGCATTGCATAAAAAGATGATCAGTATTTTCATCATCCTTTAAGCATATAAAAGACTTACTAGATTTCCTAGTCTGTAAATTCACCGTCGTTTTAAGCTTCCTTAAGACAACCAACCATACAAAGGCATTAACTTTACTGGAGAATTTTAGTCCCCAAATTAATTTGGCAGCTAAAAGGAGGAAGATTTTGAAAGGAGAAACGAAGCAGGAATACAATGAGGCACAGGAAAATTTTCGATGGATCAAGGGATCAAATCCAAGCATCTAAATTCGAAGAAGGGTGAAACATCTGAAGTAGAGAAAGAAGTTCAGACACTGAATTAAGGTCCCTTTCAAGTGGATGGTGTCTAAAGAAAAGATTTCAAGACACTTGATTATTTCTCACGCTAAAAAATCACAGAAAGGAGCTCCATGGTTGGATGATGATTGATACAAAGAAAAAGGAAACTGAAAAGGTTCTAATCCCATCCATCTATCTTCCCAAAATTGTATCCAATCACTTGACCTTATTGAAAAACCGAATAAAAGAGTGAAGTTAGCCCAAACCTGCGAGATAGATTTCCAAGGGTTAATATAAGAACCAGCCCGTACCTCCCATCGAGAATGTGAGCCAAAAATACTTCTAATGCCTTGATGCCAGAGAGATTTCGGTTCACAAGAAAATCTCTAAAATCACTTTCCAACCAATGCTTAATAATTTGGCTCGAAGTCCCCCACCACCAAGTCTCCTCGTTCTGCCGGTAGTTTAACTTGGTTCTAATTCACTAGATGAACTTCTTCTCCTCAATATCTCCTTCCCTAAGAAAGTTTCTCATCATCTTCTCCAACAGTCTAATAATAGAATGAGCCTTAAAAAGAGAAAGGAAAAAAATGGGAATGTTACTTGAACACGACTTTACAATTTAAATCCGAACTCCCAATGAGAACTCTGATTTTTTTCCATTCATTAATTCTTAACACTTTATTTCAAGAGATTGGCTCCCAAAGGATATTATGTTACTTTAAGGCTGCTTTGTTACCAATTTCAAACTTGTTGTTCTCTCAAATGTGATTATAAATCATGTAAGATATTTGTTACAAGTTTAATTTTAGCATATTAACCACTATAATCCCATTATAAGAACCTAGCTATTTACACATAAACAATCATTTTGCAAGTTGTCAAGTCATGCATTGATAACTGTGAAGTATGTCATAACACTCATGAGATGCCATTTGCCAGACATCATCTGCAATCTTTGAAGTGCTACCGTTGCTGGAACTTCCAACTGGTTCTCTGTGCCCAATGCCTCTGTGCCCAATGCCCATATGAAGCAGCGTACAAAAATCAGTGCCCTTGCCTTTGCAACAGTGCATTTGCATGTCAAAAACTCTTTTAACATCCTCCACTAATCCTCGTGAAAGAGAAAAGAAAATTAGGTGTTTCAGATGTAGAATTCTGATACATAACGCATTAGTAACCAATCTACTTTCAGTAAACGATTATGGGGCAGTTTATTTTACAAGTCAAATGCTCTGCACGATAGCAGAAATTTTCCTTTGTATATCTTCGAAAATAGGGGAGAGGAGACACTACATCGTGATCCAAGTGACTGAATCAGAAAACGCATAAATCAAATTAGTTTTGCATACAGAATCCACTCGGTGTCATAAATAACAAGGAACTCTAAGGTACAAAGGGTCACTGAAGCTGAATTGGTGGGTTTTTCTATAGCTTGATGACCGAACGCCAAGGCACAAGAGAAGGAATCTTTCAAAACTAAAGTACTTGTATCACGAATATTGACCTCCAGTGAATTTAAAGCCATAAACCTATTATCTATCCCAAGCAATAACTTTCTTTCAAATACTTAAGCTGCCCCATAATAGCAATAAGTTGGCTCTGGCACATATATTGACGACTGACTACACAGATGAGAAGAGCTTGAAAACAAAGAGGAAAAAAGTGGTCGAATGGGTGGAGTTTGGGCATGGAGCCAAACCACAGAAAAAAGTAAACATGAAAAACCTGTTAGGCTGAATAACAAAAATGAACACATTTACAGGAGTCGTGATTCATGAGTCATACTCTAACCGGCCAAGAGAAGGACACTGTTGCCCAAACATCTACTATTCCTTGGCAACCATAAAACCAAAAAGAGATTAAATCCCCTAGTGAAGCTGTCTCGAGACTTTGACCTTCGAACTAAAGGGGCAATTAGCAAGGGTATACAACTTTATGTAGCAAAATTTACAAAGCCACAAATCCAAAGCATGATATATCAGTTTGTCATCCTCACATAATAACTAAACCCAAAAGTTTAAGGGTGTAATTTATGAACCCTGTGATTAGACTGCTAAGAACCTTGTAATCACTGAAATAAGATCAAGAGAAAAAACAAAATGCTTTTAGCACTTTGCTTACAATGAAAAATTCTTTAGAACAAACTCTTTAATGCTCTGACCTCTGGGTTAACATTTGTAATCAGTTTGTCACCCGATGATTCAATCACTGAATTATAATAAAGCTAGCCAAATGACTTAAGAGCTACACATATTTGGGTTTAAAAATACGCTTCAGCACCTAAATATCCCGATTTTTGCTGCCTGATGAGATACTCATATGTCATATCAATTCAATTCAATGGTAGTATAAAACAAAAGCAATTTGTAGATGTTTTCACTGAGCTACATATATTTCCCAAAAAAAATAACAATAATTCAACCTCGAATTCCTAACTCTCTACAATATCAAGCAGTGCTTATAGAGCGATTGAACAATCTTTCCTAACCACATGCAATTGGGGTTTACCCTTGTGACAGTTAACCAATGCTAATTAAAGATTAGTTTAACAATAAATGGTCATGAAAACTGGTATGAAGTATACAGAAATCTTCTCATAATGCACAAGAATACTGTTTTATCACGTCCAATTACAAAGGTCAACGCACATTAATATCTTAAAGACAAAATAATAATTGATAAAGTAAATAAATCACACATTTTTATTTAATTTTCAATCTAAATTCCAAATTCCAAACCCCACCCCCCACCCCCACCCCCCAAATGAGATCGTTATAACAAAAATAGTTATAGCTGTCAAATTCAATAGACTATAACCACAAATCAAATAAACCTAAGCACAATTCAATTAACATAACAATTCTAATCAATAATTGAATCGATTATACCAAAGAAAAGCAGAACTAACCAATGAGCGAAGAATTCGACTAGAGCAAAAGGAGAAGGTGCTTCTCGAAGAACATCCTTGAAATTAGTATCATTCAATTCAACAACAACATCATGCAATTCACTAATTCCTTTATCATCACTAATTGTTCGAAGAAGTGACCGAGATCCGATCGACGATGACGATGATGAAACGTCGACGCTTATTTGAGTAAATACAAGAATAATTACAACAAACCGGTACATTGAAATTTGTTGAATCATTCACAAAAAAAATGAAGAAAATGCAGGGGCGAGTGATTATGGTTGATTGATGTACACAATCAGTTGAGGAGTATGCTTAAAGCGCCAACAATGGCGTTGGTGCTGGAGCGGAGAGGAGAGATAGAAAGAGAAAGGACCGTGGAGATCAACTCGATCAAGTAAAAATGGACGGTTGTAACGTGATTGATTGTCTTAACAATTACTCTATGATTTGTATCAAAACAATATACTATTCCTAATAATGCTATTAAAATCAATTTAAATATATAAATTAATAAAAAGATGGAATTATATAACTTTTTAATTTTTTCTCAATAATAATACAAATTTTTGATTAATCATAAATGACAAACTAAAGTTAAACCCTACAATTAGTATAATTGAAAATCATGGGTTACTCTAGTGATCATAGCCGACTCGGGCGATATGAGAGACGACTCATGATTCCGTTATTTTAAGGCCCGAAAAAGTTTATATATTTGCCTTTTCAGTTATATATATAAAATATAATATTTATAGCAACACATGTAAATCTTCACATAATCTATGTCGATATTTTTTCATAATAAATCATTACCTTGGTAATGATTACTTATTTTATAATTTTTGATTTTTGATTTATGGTTAGTAGGTATTTTTTTCATTGATAATTGTTCAACCAAAGTAACTTAATAATATTATTATTCCAATTAAAAAAGTAATGCTTTTATTGTTCACTAATTCTTATATGAGATGGTCTCACAGTGAGACCATTTTTATTGGGCTAGCCCAATATATATTTTTTGTCTTAAAACAATCACTTATAATGTTAAATTGATCACTTATAATTTTAATATAATTATTTTTTATAGTCTTATAGTGATTACTTATAACCTTAAAACTATTACTTATGATCTTAAATTAATCAATTGAAGAAAAAAGTTATTATATGGACCCGTCTCATGGTAAGACGGTCTCATACAAGACGAGTTGTTTATTGTTTTGTTGTATTTCTTCATCAATCAATTAATTTAATTGACAAATTAGTGTATTTTAATTCATTCAAATAACAAACGTATTTTATTACCATTACTTAAAAAGGGGCATACACTTTTGTGCTCAAAAGCTCATATTTAATTTTCGCTCAAAAATTAAAAAACAGCTTTACTAATGATTGAGAATATTGTCTTTCGCCTTATTATAGAGGCTTAACTCTCCCCACTTAAGAAAAATAATGAATTACCCTTACCTATATGGAATATTTAATCTACATTATAAAAAAATAATCACTATTTTAGAAACTCTATGGGTTGTTTGTAGATGAAACAAGTGTGGGTCATTGTTTTTGTAATGTTGAGATAGCAAAATTATTAGTATATGGGTCATTAATAACCTTTAGAAAACATATTTTTTAAAAACCTTTACAAGTTTCTCATTTTAAAAAGGTCTCAAAAATATTTATTCTAGTGAAATTAAAGTAATAATAAATTCCAATTTCAAGCTTATTATAAGCATATCTCTAACAAAAAACAAATTTATTGATAAAACTCAACTTAATATATTTATTAAGTTACAGTAAAATTCAAACAATCACACGATTGTTTTATACTTTAGTAGGATCAGAACAAAAAATTAAACATCAAGTTAAGCAAACAAATAGAACATATATCATAATATATAATAACAAAAATGAATAGATAATTTAAAGGTAAAGCATAGTAAGATGTATCATGTCATTTTCCGCAGTTTGATTTTCAAGATTATGACATTTCCTTGAATGATTCTAGTTTGAGTTTTTGTACACTTAAATACTCCAATTAACTTACAATTTAAAGAGCATAGTTTAGATAACTTTGATCACTTCATGATTTAACTTTTTTTCCCTTTTGAATATCCATTTTCTCCCAAATTATTGTAAAATTACGATCATAGAGTTTACATGTTATTTGAAATTATATCATCATCATTAATTTAATAATCCACTTAAAATTTTTTAAAATTATATATTATATTATAATATTTGAACACCAAATGAGTTAGAGATCTTGGTTGAGTTTCATGCTATTCCTAAACCAAGAAGCCTAACATGTTGATAGCTCCATCCCCTAACCCTAGTTTTATGGCTTTGGATTATTCTAATTTTAGATGTTTTATTAGTTAACCCAATTCATGCGCTTGGTCCAAGGATAGAAACTCATTGCATGTACGTTTCTTTTTTAGGTTTTATTTTCATTAACTTAAAATAGCACAATCTGCTCGTTTTTTGAGTTGAATTTGTCGTTTATTAAATTTTATTTGTGTATTTTGTTGAAATCATCCCATTTTAAACTATATCAAATGTAATTTTTAAGAGAGGAATAAAATGAAAATATAGATGGATAAAGTCAAATGTAGAGTTTAAGAGCAAAAAATAAAAAGATGAATACAAAAAGCAAAATTTACTATATTTAAATTTATATAACATTATGAGGTATTATGAGAATCGGTCTTATTTCAATAGGAGAAAGTATCGCTCTACCGATGTCCTGAGTTTGACTCGATCAACCTACCTTGTGATAAAATTATTATTATTATTATTATTATTATTATTATTATTAATTACTCCATTTTATTTTTTATAGATAAAAAGTGAGAAGGGAATAGAAAGGGTCGGAGTTGAGAAAATAGATAATAGAAGTAGAAAAGGAGAAAAGTAAGATCGAAGAAAAAGGAGAACTGGGACGGCGGTGTCTCTCGTGTTGTCGAGGTTCAGGTAAGAAGTCTGAAATCCAATTTTTAGCTATTCTATTTGATTGATTTCATTTGCTGAATTGTATCTATGACATTTTTTAGAATTTATTTTTTCTGATTAAATTGATGTTCATTCTTCATTGCAATATTTAAGATTCACTGAAGTTGTCTATCGAGAAACAAGGTTGAACAGTGCAGATTCACTTCAAGGTTACTGATTTTTAATTTACTTTTTTTGAAAAACTAAATTGAATCTGCGTATAATTTTGCAATTCTGCCGATTGTTATGTTATATTTGTTCTTCATTTTGATCATTCTATTATGTCGTGGCTGTTGGATTAACGACCAAAGTTGTTTGGTGAGGAATTATCTGAAAATGGACATTACTGCGAGTCTGTGAATGTTTTTTGATATTTTGCTGGAGTTTTACAAGCTTCCACATTCTTATTGGAAGAACAATGGATAAATTCTGTTGTTTGAGCTTGAGTTGGTTTATTTCGATTAGGAGTTAGGCAGCTCATTATCACAAAAATTCATACTCTCTTCTGTTGGGTTGATTTATCCCACATCTTTGGTGTGCACACTTTATAAGTCATTGGAGCTAAATGGTCTAAAGTGATGGTGAAGGAGAAATGGTGAATTAATCTTCTTATTATGAGGTAGATAATTAGCCTAGAGGAATGAAGCTGAAATATTTCTCGCCTTCACCCCAAAATAATGATGATAATTTCCCATTCGTCCATCTTCCGCATACCATTTTATGTTCTTTTCTTCATCTCTCATTTTAAATTCACCTCTACTTACCATCAATTTCATAGTTAGACTTTTATTTCCACCTTGAATATTTACGCCCAATACAAACATACCTTAGTGGGAGTCTCAAAGAAGGTACTAAGCGGAAGATAAGAGCAGTGGAAGAATATGTAGTTGACCACATGCCAGAATAAGAAATGAGGTAATATATTTAAGATGGTTATTAAGAAAATTGGGGCATTTATTTGCAACCAAGGAAGTGCTTTTCCTATCTGTTTGTTCTAAAATCTTATACAAGATTTGCCTTTTGGGAGGAAATAGAATCAATGTTGTCAACATTTTCCCTCCTAATTTTTTTGTTTCCCTTTCAATTATTTTTCCTGTTTGTTTGTTTCTTTCTCTTATATTTTCTTCATTTTTTTACCTTTTACCATATAATACCAAATTTCCAAACATTTTCGTGTTTCTTGAATTTATTATTGTTATTATCCCTCTCATTTTCTGGTGGTTTGTGACAGGATGAAAATTTAATACATTTTATAATGTCTTCATCTTATAGGTTCCCTTTCTAGTTTTTTGGTATTTATTACTATCTAAAGTGATTTTAAATTCTCTCTTATTTGCAGTTATGATGAAACCCAGGCTTTCTGTTAATTTGCAGCATGCTTCAGTGTTTAATCCACTGAATATCTGCCATAGTGTAAGTCCCACACTTAGGATGTTTATTTCTATTTTGTTTTCTTACCTTGTACTGTCATAGTATTGGTAAATGGTCATATTGCATGGAATGTGTGAATTGGGCCTTCTTTTTTCAATTGGGGGTGAGAGGAGGGGGGTCTTTTGCCAAGGGATGGGCATATCTTATGCATGTTAATACTTGGAATTTTCCTTGTGTAAAGTATAAACAGCTATTGCGGAGGCTTTGCTATTGCTGAGGCTTTATTTACTAAATGGAATATTTAAAGTGTTCTTTACTTTTCAAGTAGAAGTCATCTATTAATTAAAAGTTCCTATGCAGGGGAATGCTTTAAGTGTTGCGAAGCTTCATAATTTTCCGTCTACATGCATCAACACTTTGAGGATACATAGATGTTCGTCTTGGAAGCAGCTACGGAATTGTTTCAACCAAGCTGATATACAGTAAGCTTTTTTCCTAATCACGTATTCTGTGTGAATCAAATTCTTAAGTCCAAGCTTATCTTCTATTCTTGTGGTAAAATGCGTGTGTTTCTTCCAACCCCTTTGTGTGATCAGCTAGATACTTTTGAATCAGTAGTTGTGTTATTTGTCGAGGCTCAGGGAAGTCTAAAGGGATGTGCTCAACCTTAAATAACTTGGGTTTCTTTGTTCAATTGCAGCAAGAGCTATGTAAAATTTTTTAGAAAAAAGCTTGATCTCTGATGCTGCCAACTACATGTTCATCATCTGAATCATTTTCAGACATGCCATCATCTCCTAAATCATATTTGATAAACTAAAAATCTAATTTTGCAATTTATATTTCATTGAAAAGAGAAAGTTTTGTAGCTCGAGTCCTTGGGGCCTGAGTTTTCTTGAATAATTAATTGAGAGAAAAAACATTGAGCTAGTAATTTTTTTTTTCTGATTTCAAACATTGTTGCTTAGCATGGGCATATTTCCATAAAGAACTAGAAGCCTCTAACCTTCCACATTTTAGGGCTAGAATGTTATCACCATCATAATAACTGTGGTGGATGACTATTTAGTAATATTTGGCTTCTTCTGGACCGTAGATAAGTCTTGAGTGGTAGCTTAGGAGTAAATATTTATGGAGCAAAACTTTTAAGAGTTTCATCCTTCCACTCTTAAGGATTTAGATGATTGTGATGAACAGAAAAGAAGGCAGAGATTCAGTTTGATGTTTTCTTTCGTAGCTGACAAGAGTACACTTCTTATAGGAAGTCAAAAGAATGGCTCAAGTATAGTTCCCGAATCTAAGCGCATAAGTTTTAATTGAAATATAATATATGCAGTACGCTTGCGTGAGTGTTACAAATTTGGAATCCTTGGACGGTGATAGGATTTTCAGACTCTTGATCAAGAATAGTCTCATGTTTCATTATCAGGGAAAAAAAATACCTTTGTAGTTTGCACAATGTGGACTGACGTTGGTTGTATCATTCTCTAGTTATGTTTTACAGTTGTTATGGTAATAAGCTTTTAGTACTCCAAGATTTTGGGTAGTCCCATACTCTCGTATCAATGACATCCATGGTAATGCCTGTCCACCCCTAAATATACTCCTATCACTTTATATGTAAGAATTATTACCATCCAATCACATTTGGGAAGGTGGTATCGCGTGGCAGTGAGAATTAATGTGCAGAAAAACACATTCAACGGGACAAAGTGTCATTACCATATGTATTGGCATGCATCTCTTGCAAATTTACATACAAATTTACTGTCATTATCATTATTAGTATTGTTTATGAATTGAGGTGCTAAAATATTAGAGTTATTGTTCGTAACCATTTTTTAACATTCCATTACCCCAATGCGGGTTTGGGGGGTCTATGTACACCACCTCAAACTTGTAATTACAAAGGGTTTGTTTCTTATTGACCTTTTACACCACCTCAAACTTGTAATTACAAAGAGTTTGTTTCTTGTTGACCTTTGATAGCAAACATATTTTTGCTACACTTTCTGGACAAACAAAAAAATATAGTAAGAAAGATCTTTTCTGGGAAAGTCTGTTCAGGTTTAGGAGACATCAATTTCCCTTGTGGCTCTCTTTACACCAAAAAAAAAATAATCGATTGAATCCAAGCTTTCGTCGTATTATATTTTCTCTCTTTAATTTTGTTCATCAAATTTTCTGGAAAGCGGAAAGGCGGAGGCTATTGTCTGCATTCACTGATTGTTGAAATGCTCTTTGAAATTCTGATCACTAGAGGCAGTAGAAAAAAATGTAATGTTATTTTCCATCCAGTGCAGCATCTAGTAGAAGGCCTTTTCTCTCTTCATTGGGCCCATGTAAAGCAAAGAGTGACGATTCAGGAAGAGCCGTAAGTGGCGAAAGTATATTATTGAACGAGCAGAGTTTGGAGCGAGAGTTAGAAATAGCTATCGAGCAGGAAAACTACGCAGAAGCCGCAAGGATCAGAGACAGAATTCGAGTTCTTCACGATGATAGCGAGGCATCAGTACTTGCTGCAAATGCTCGGTTTTACAACGCCTTCAGGGATGGAGATTTAGCCTCTATGCAAGCTCTTTGGGCTAAAGGGGACTATGTGTGCTGTGTGCATCCCGGTGCAAGTGGTATATCTGGTTATGATCTCGTAATGAGGAGTTGGGAATACGTGTGGGTAGACTACGAGTTCCCCTTGGAGATTGAGCTTAGAGATGTTCAAGTACATGTTAGAGGAGATATTG
Organism: Amaranthus tricolor; assembly: GCF_026212465.1. Classification (NCBI taxonomy): domain Eukaryota; kingdom Viridiplantae; phylum Streptophyta; class Magnoliopsida; order Caryophyllales; family Amaranthaceae; genus Amaranthus; species Amaranthus tricolor. Next base: position 26,280,755 of record NC_080054.1, on the reverse strand, counting down.
GATACGTAACGTGTGTCGAATTGGTTAAAACTAAAGGTAGTAACTGGGGAAGACAATTTGCGACTAATGTTTTGGAAAGAGTTGATGGCGAGTGGCTCATTTCCGTCCATCACGCCTCTCCGGTTGACTCGTAATGCCAACGATGAACTAGTTGGCGACATATTATTTACTTTTACTCGGTAGTTGGTAACATCTTTTTTTTACTTCTAGATTGTTGATTATTTACCCTTTTGGAGTAAATTCCTACTGGTATTTGTGTATACTTTATAGCAGTTAAAACTTCAAAGATGATTTTGAAATACATCAAATTTTCTTCGGTACTGAAGGAAATTAGTGCTTGTGTCTTGCTACTTTTCTGTCGCCCATTCATGCGTGCCTGATTGTATCCATATGGAACAGGTTTGCTACGTAAATAATTGTAATTTACCAACTTGGTAAATCACAAGTAGGTGGTAAGTATTTAAAGGTCTATGACTTTAATGGTTTTATTTTCTTTTTTGTTTTGATTATTTTATTAGATCTTTCTTTTGTCTTTTATAGTGGTTTTCAAATCATCGTGATTATCTTAGATTTTTTAAATAAAGAACCTGTGATGATTAGCCTTTTTGCTTTTTTATGGCAATTAGCTTTTTGTTTCTTTGAAATATTTGCGCTACGTTTGATACTCGGTAAAAATTAGTTTTAATGAAAATGTGTTTTAGCATTAGTTTTTATGAAATGTTTTGTATCGTTGACATGATATTATAAGTTTCATCTCACATGACTAGTCGAAATTCATCTTTTTTATTTGACTTTGACTTTACCGGTAATGAAAAGCAATAGAAAGAGATTTTCAAAATACATGATAAAAATTACTTGTAGTTATTTTTGTGAGAAATTGACTATCAGTGAAATGGTTTCAAAACTAGGATTTTATATTTGATTTTATTTATAATTAACATTAGTTGGACTATTTAACCCATATATAAGGCACATCAGACCATATCTTTTTAATTTGTGAATTACATGACTAACACCTTTTGGATTTCGCATAGACTAGAGAAATCCTTAAGATAAAGGGGAGAAAAAAAACAAATCTTTTTGCATGTGGTGATAATCAAACCCCGGTGAAAGGGAAAACCATGGAATAGTACACAAATCCAAGATTCAAGCTTAGGAGCACAAATGACGCTTCCTCAACCAGGTATTGGGTCTAATGTACAATGTATTAGAATTTTCAAGAACCATTCATATACTACATTTTGTGATATTTGATTTGATGTACTTTCACTATCACTTGATCTCACTATAGACAAATACTCAATAGAAGAAGATCACTATATTGACAACACTTGTCAAGAGTCAAGACCAATTGTTTAACAATGGTGGGACACATAAATATAACTTAATTCCTGATATTTTAGGAGCCCTAGACAAAATAATAATTTTTAGTCTTTTTTAAATATTAGATTCACACGTTACAAAATGATTCACTAAAAATGAACAAAATATTGCGGTTATATAGCATTTTTTACAATATTTGACATATAATATAGTTTTATTAAACATAAATAGAAAAGAATGCTATTTTTTTTTCAAATCACTTATATTTTCGTGTTTTACAAAATATTTCATATATACTGAAGTTACACAAATCAAGAAAAGAATAAATTATGTTATTTAATTACTCTCGTGACAGCAAAATAAAAAGTTTACATTTTCATAATTTGTATTTAGTTTGGTTATATAACTCATGTATAAATGACGTATTCATATAAGAATTTGTGTTTAAAAACGAGAAATGTTTAACATTCAATCAACTCGTCTTGTATGTAACCGTCTCACCATGAGACATAACCATATAATTAACTCATTTTTCTAATTGATCACTTTAAATAGTAAATGGTCACTTTAATAGACTAAATTTACATGGATCAACCCAATAGAGATAATATCACTAAAAAATCGTCTCATTTAAAAATTTGTGTTATACTTAATAGTTTAGAACTTTTGACATTTGGGAGGGGATTGTTTTGTGGATGAAGAAGGGTGTGAAATGGTCGTCACTCGTCACTCGTCACTCATTAGTGATTAGGGAGGAAAAAAAGGGTGATTATATATTGTTGAATGTGGACATAGTAGGAGAGAATGAAGAAGGTAAACCATACTATAAGATCAGGGTGAGTAAAAAGAACTCGCTATACTTATTTGATGGGTTAAAAATTAAAATTCATAAAGTGTCTCATAACTATTATGATAAAAAAAATAAAATAAAAGGGGGGGCTTTTAAAGGAATTGTGTCCTAAGATAAAATTATTATAGTACGATCATCATTTTTAAATAATTTTTTTTATTACTTTTTAATCCTATTCTTATTAATATAAAATATTAATTACACTCTCAAGATAAAATTATTTTAATATCCATCAACATCACTATTTACCGATCTATTTTAAGGATAGTACTTTTTTAGTTTTGAAATTCTTGTTACATTATCATTATTGTTACTATTTATTAATAAAGTTTATTTTTATTTTATATAATGCGACTAATGTGTAAGAAAAAATATAATAAAATATAATTTTGTTTAAATCGTTTGATCGCATACTTTCGTATACTTACTTTTTATAATATTTAAATAGAATGTGCATAGATTATATGACTAATTAAAATAATACATATAATACAATTAATGTGTAAAAAAAAATATAATTAAATAGAATTTTATTTAAGTCGTTTGATCGAATACTTTATTCGAATATTTTTTTATGGTGATAAATAAATACTAATAATTCGAATATTCGAAAAAAGGCTTGTATAGTATTCTCTGCCGGATATTTTATCCACCAGATCTCTAGAGAGAGAAACTATAGAAAAGAAAAGAAAAGAAGAGAAGAACGAAAAACGAGGGTTGACGAACGCGCCTGAGTTCTTTGGCATAATCTCGTATGTTTTTAAAAACAGGTATGGTTATTTTCCGTCCTCTTATTTCGATTTGTTTTGCTTTTTTTGAGTTAGAAGTTGAATTTCTTGTTTACTTGTTCATTTAATTGTGATTTATTAATGTTGATTGTTTTTCTTCAGAAATTGCTAAGGATTTCTGTAGAACTTTTAGACTACCGCCGCCGCCGCCGTTTCATAATTGTCATTTAAATCATGAAGTTTTTAGAATACACTGGTTTGAATCGGTAAATTTTTCTTCAAATTCTGGTGAATGCGATAATTAGATTTACGCTGATAAATTTCTTAGATTTATTGTATAGGAATTTATTTTTAGGGTTTAATGGTTTCTTTTACAGAATAAACGATTTCTTGAGTCATCTCAACCTTAGTGAGCGTACTATAAAGGGATGTTTGGAGGCATACTCTTGTAAGTATTTGTCATTTTGCCTACTCACTCCTGGATCTATCTGTTTTGCCCGATCTTAGTGCATTCTATTTCTTGTGGAATAGGTAAGCACACAGGGGTAGACAAAAGGCTTTCTCTCAGTTTGGAGCATGAGGTAAATGAACATTTCTGTTGTTTTATGCTGTATGTTTAGCTTACTGTTGATGTTACCCTTCACATCTAGGTTTTTGGATTGTGAATACATTAATTGTGGTTAATGTTTGTAATATTGGCTATTGTGATTTGTGAATACATTAACATTCCCAAACTCAGCCGAGGTGATAGCTATTGAATGACTTTTGGGATAATAGAATGCTATTATTGAAGATTGATCAAGGCCATGTGAAGCATTCACTTGGCTTGATGTCTTTTGTACTAAAATGACATTTCATGTATTCCGTCTTACCTTGCTTGGTTTCAATCTTGTAACTCTTAAGTTTTATTTATACTTTCAATTTTTGCATTTACCTCTCTCCAGCTTATTCACTATAATAATGATGTCGTAAGAAAACAACATGCAACACTGACCTATCTTCTTGAAAAGGTTGAATCATCTCTTAAAAACCATCACAAAAAGGGATTTAAGGTTGATTTTTGGTGAAGGCCGATTGTGATTTGGAAATCCAATTTTCCCCTTTACATTTCCCAAACATTTGTCTTCACTTTTTAATACATATCTTGTACTATATTGATGTGAAAACTTAAGAGTATGCAAATATTTTCATTATTATGTAATAATAGACATTAAAACTATGAAGAAGAATAAATTAATTAATCTAATTAACCCTAATTAGGGATGTGCATCAAGAACTTGTATTACGAACGACCTCATTAACTTGAACTCTTTGCCCTCTGGGAATAATCACAAAGCCTAAACACCACAAAATCTCAACTCTCAAATTTTAATTTTGGATTATAAAGGATTTAATTGGTGATAATTATTTACAACTTAATAAACTTTAATCATTAAATTTAATTTGATAAGATGTTAACTATTGATTTATGAACATTAGGGTTCGATTGCAACTCTTGTTTGGAAACTATTTACTACACATGATCAAATGATCAAAGCATGATTCTAACTTTAGTTATAAAAGTTTTGAAATGTGTGAGATGCTCTTAGGCGTGAAGGTTCCCAAGTCTAGGCTTTAGGCTCTAGGACAAAGCTCTAGCTTTTGGGTGTGAGGCGCTTTTAAACTGGGGAAAAATATTGATAAAGAACAAAAAAGATAAAGGAGAAAATTAAAGAAGAATCAAAGAAAAAATTATTATTAATGGATGCACCAAATGGGCTTTCAAGTCTAAGACTAAAAGGTGCTATAAGGCACTCTGTGCCTACCCTTAGACTCTATAAGGCTCCAAGGCACTTACCTTGAGGAATTACTTCGCCTAGCCCTATCAAGGTGCCTTAACAATCGCCCTCCAAAGGCGCTAGCTAGACATGACACTTGAAAGAGAAATTATGTAAATCTTACGAGTGATCAAAGAGAATAAATTAGAAGAGTGATACTTGAAAGTGAGTCGAATTGATGATGAAAGTACTTTCGAAATTAATGCAAACGCTTGAAATCAATGGAAAATTCTAGATGTTAAATTCTTTAAAACATTGAAAATTTGAACAATTCAAAAATGAAAATGAAAAACTAAAATAAAAATAACTGTGATTTCAAATGGATGTAAGTGTGCTAATGGAATAAATAAGTAGAGGATTGTCCCAGTGTGCATTATATCATGTAATTACTTGTGTTGATATGAGTTGAGATAGTATAAGATGTGATCAAGAAGTAGCATGCCACTACGATGATACTTCACAACATCTCTTAACAGGGGATTGAATCACTATGGAAATAGTGAGGAGTCGATCAATTGGAAAGACATTATGAATTTCATACAAAGTAAGACTTAATAGATGATCAATGTTTTCAACTTATTTAGACGCAATAGCAAGAGTTGTTACGACTTAAAGACAAACTCTTAAAGTGAGACCAATGAAATAACGCAAGGTTTGGCATCTTTGTCGAGTTTAAACTTCCAAAAATCAATAGCTTTGTTATGACCTAATGCCTTATGATTGAAACTTTTTAATGGCATAGACAACGATCACTTGTGCTATCTACTAGTAGCATAATAGGGCAAAGAGAGTTGTTTTAGTGTACTATATGGCTTGCAACTTTCCATTAAACAACTCTTGTGGCATCACACCCATTGTGCTAAAACAAGGCCGTATCATCGTACCCGTCCGTATTGTAAAGGTATTTGTGTTTACTAGCAAACAAAATATAGACTACATTGATTGCTAAAGCATCAATATTAACCACGAATTCACGATATCCGTTTCGTAACTATTACTTCGATCGTGATCGAAATCATATTTTTGCATAGCGATCATACAATTGTAAGGGTGGTTGGTATTTTTTGCTTCAATTTAGAAACAAGTTGCTAACAATCCTCTATAAACATCAATGATACATTTTGGGCTAAGAGTTTAGTATTATACCAACTTATTTTAGAAAAATCGAAAATTGTGAAAACTTCTAGTTCTCGCCTTCACATTGGTGGGTTTATGGGGTGGTAATTTTTTTGTTAACTCTACTTTGCTTGATCAACCCCAACTTATAGATTATAAATAAAATATTAACTTCAATTAATGAATTGTGCCCAAAAAGCAAATAGGATAAAATTTGTTGTGAGGGAGGGAGTATACTCTAATTTCTTACTGTTGATTGTTTGTTAGTTTTTTTTGTGTATCAACAATGCTTTACTACTGCAATGCCATAAAGCGGCTTCCAAGTCTCACCTAACTCGGGTTTGGGGGTAGGATTTCTGCAATCTTACCTTTAGTAGTAACAAAATTCTCTTATTCCGATTAACCTTTGGTAGTAAATATCATACACAACTTTATATAAAGATGTGTGATTTGCTCAACTATTTTATTATCGTCCATTATGATCCAAAACTAAAGAACTATAAATCTTTCTTCCAATTTTGGATTATTGCTCTTTTTTATCTAGCCATTTCTTGATTTACCGAGATATTTTTTTGTCCAGATCCAAAGGTGTAGTAGTTACTTTATGTTATCGTCACAATTATTGTGCTTTTTGTTTGTAAGATGTATTATAGTTGTAAATCCAGCATTATAGCTCTAAATTTATATATTTATTTATTGCAGATTCTTGATTATCTTGGCCGTTCATCTGATACAGATTCCTCATCACCTGCTGATAATCTGATTAGTAGAACCAGGTACTTAGTTTCTCTATTTGTGGAACAAATGGAAGTCTTTTTTTTGTTCTTACTGATCCGTTACTTTTTCTTCAGCCGGAAGACGCTGATTTACCTTGTCCTTACTTTGTACCATATGTACCCAGATTATGACTTCAGGTAATTGGATTAGTTGATATTTTTAATGTAATTAAGGTTTTTGAAAAGAGGATTATGGGTAATGTCATCGTCAGCTTAATGGCGGCATGGCAACCCGTATGTAATCCTTTAATAATTGGCTTTGGGAGTGTTGTCAAGAGGTTTGACAGACGGTTCTAAAACTGTCGCTCTTCAAGGAGCTGAGAGTTCAAGTCTCTCCATTTCCCACAATAAATTTTTGGTCACAGTATATTGAGTGATGTTCCTGCTAATTTTGAAATTCATTGTACAATTATCGCTGTACGGTTTTGTATATTGTGATATTGCCATTTTCTTTTCTTCTTAGCAGTGCTGTGAAGGCGCATCAGTTCTTATTAGATGAAAGCTGGGACAGTTTTGAGCAAATATTTGATTCTTACATGAGAGAAGCATCAAAGGTATTGACCTTTTCCTAGCTTTTGTGATAAAACGCTGGGCCATTGTCACAAATTTTAATCTAGTAAATGTATCCTACTATCCTAGCCTTGTTATATATGTTTCAAGATTGTTAATTTCTTGTTTTTCGTTTTTAAATTATTTGAGCCATGGTGTGTTTGCATTTGCTAGTTTGGGTAGGTATTAAGTGGCCGATGGTTATTGAGTGAAATAGTTTTCCGTCACTCAACAAAGAAAAAAAAGAAAGCAGAAAATCCGCTTGAGGCTGCACAAAGTTTGGTTAAAAGCGTAAAACAAACTGTAATTTAGTTACTTGGATGGTCTAAATTTCCGGTTCGGTTTTTTCATGTGAAATAAGATTTACCGGTTTGGGGTTTCATACAACTTTTACTCGGTACTTTTGCAATTTTGAAAAGTTCAGTTGGACCTGGATCATGATTCACTCATGAAATAGTTGGAATTCGTTCGAAAAAATAATAAATGTGCGTTATTTACTTGTTAAAATTAAACTCTAAAGTCATGAGTAGTTTACTTGGTACCTTTTTGCTTTAAGATGGCTTCACTAACTTTCTCATTATAATGAAAGAATTAGTGTAAAAATCAATTGAAAGAAAGGCTTTTTTGATATTATGGTGGTTTACTTTGTATATTTTTGTTTTTAGGTATGGGTAGAGGCTAATGGTGGTAGCTCCCTTCTTGAAGACTTGTACAAGGCATTGGATGAAGTATGTATGACGCAATTTTATAGATCCTTTTTCAGAAATATTACGTAGGTAGTGATAACTCTCGCTGTGCTGTGTCGTGCTTTGTGTTCTGCATTGCGAATGCCAAGTATGATCACTTAACCTTGTGCTGTGACTGATAGTTTTGAACACTGAGCCAGGCATGGCACTATCCCACGGCCTGTCCGTATCGTTTCATGTCTTTCCTTGGGCTTTTACGCACCATTCCACCCTTTCAAAATATTATTATAATTTTTTAGCATAAATTTAGTGTACGGGAAAGGTTATATGTTATCAAACAAAGTTATGTTAGTTTCTATTTCATAATTACATTAAATATATACAGTAATTACTTCTTATCAATGTCGTGCTTGGGATGTCTTGTTGGTATGTAGGCCATGTTGGGCCAAGTTAATCCCTTGGTGCATTTTTTTACCGAATTTAGATAAGTCTAAGTAAATATTGTATGTATCTTTACCCAATGCAGGTGGTGAAACTCTCTGAATGTGAAATTTACAGCTACAATCCTGACACTGATGCAGATCCCTTTTTACAAAGAGGAGCCATGTAAGTAAGATTGTTGCACTTGCATAGTAGTTTAGTTACCCCTATTCATTAAACAAAATTGTCTTATTGTCTTGCATTTTATTCTTAATGTATCTAAGAAAAAACATAGTCAAATATGATTTTGTTTAATTTGTTCTATTGCATATTTTCATAATATTAACTTACAATTTTTTATTATGCGCAACTAAAGATTTAAGAGGTCAAAATATTTCATTGGATAGCTTGAAACGAGAAGTGTATTAATTATTAAAAACCAGAGGAAGTAAAAGTATGTACTTGTTGTCAAGCATTTATTATGACACGTTGCTTGTGGTTTCTTCTCTGCAGATGGTCTTTCAATTTCTTCTTCTACAACAGAAAACTAAAGCGTGTTGTGAGCTTACGGTTCTGCTGTTTGAGGTATAATATCATTTTTCAGACTTTGAACCTGAAAGCATTATGGGCAATTCTGTTTTATTTCCTGGTCTTGAACATAACTCTGATAAGTTAATGGAAAACGTTATTGAAACAAGAAAACTTTTACTCGTAGTTTATTTCTCATTTTTTGTTGGTCTCACTTAGTTTGATACATTTACTTCCATAGAAATGGTTCCTACTACTTTCTTGTCCACACATTTCTTCTGTCTAGTATTATCATCCACACAATTCAAATTTTGTTTTATTTTTTCAACAACTAAAGTACTCTATAATATTTATGGTTTTGTGAGAATCAAGTCTTGTTTAAGTTGGAGCATGTACCACTTTTCCCGGGCAAGGTCCTGGGTTCGATTCTCGTTGCTTCCTTCCCATAGCCTATACTTAAAAAAAGAAACCTATGTCAAACCCTTCGATCACAAACTCATGAAGACAAAGAAGTATTTCGCAAGAAGCTGTATTTCCTTTAATGTTCCGAGTTCTAACCATGCATATCACGTTTCTTTCAGTAACTTGGTGGCTGATGAATTTTTGACTGAAGAGTTAACTTTTGAGGAGGATGAGGAGATATTCGACAACATGGACATGTAAGTCGTCTGAGGCAGTTTGCTCTGCCTTTATTGCTGCTTGTAAAAATGCTATCGTTTGTAGTATCGTTTTCCTTGTTTCCGAGTAGTGACACAGCTGTGAATTCTGTTAAGTTAGGTGATGTGAAGTTCGTAGAGATTGTAATTGCTTCCCGACTTGGGATGCTATGATGTAAATATTCATCAGGTTGCACCTGACCTTAAGTGCGTAGGAATTGAGTGATATAATCATAAATATCAGACACTTGTGTACTGTTATCATTTGTGAATTTCTTGTCTTCATGAATCCCATTTGTCGCAATCTCGGTTGTTCCAGTGCGCAATAAATTTAGGGCCGTTCAATAAAATGGTTCGATATGATTTGATTATTTTTTGGATTTTGAACTTGATCTGTAAAAGAACTTGGATCAAATCAATGGATGTTCAAACTGATGCTTCTATAGAAAAGAAGCAGAACTCGAAATTAGTAGATGTAAATGCTGGAAGATAGAATGAAGCTAAAGCTTTAATTTCGAGTAGAGGTGTGTAAGTGTAACAAGGCAGAACCTATCACAAGCCTGGGCTTGGATCTACGAAATGAAAATTCACGGATCAGGTTGGACTTTTAATCGGTCAGCTTAACAAGTTGATTTAAAGAGCGTGTATATGTAATATTCCCGCTGTCTTATTTTTGAGGCTGAATCCTTGATCGACATATCTTGATAAATCCTTGGATTTGTTGGATTTTGTTAGGTTTTTATTATGTTTTTTATTTCGAAATAGGAGTAAAGATTTATAGTTCTTTGGTTTCGAATTATAATGTATTAAATTATAATGATTCATTAAATCTTGAGATGTTCTTATTTATAGAAAGCTGCACTTGAACATAATATATGCTATCAAAGTTCAGTTGAAAATAATCTTCTCATTACTTTTGGTTCAAAGTATAGGGGAATATTTCATAAAATAATCAAAGATGGACGCTTAAACACACATCTGAGTCAAGTATGGGAAGATGAGTTTGAGTAACACAATAAAGTCGGGAAGACGAGTTTGAGTAACACACATTTGAGTCAATGTATGGGAAGATGAGTTTGAGTAACACAATAAAGTCGGGAAGACGAGTTCGAGTAACATACATCTGAGTCATGTATGGGAAGATGAGTTTGAGTAACACAATAAAGTCGGGAAGACGAGTTCGAGTAACACACATCTGAGTCATGTATGGGAAGATGAGTTTGAGTAACACAATAAAGTCGGGAAGACGAGTTCGAGTAACACAATAAAGAACTAAAAGCTAAAAATCATTTCGAAAAAACTGCAGTTTCGATCCAGTGCTACAAAGTTGGAAGCGCTTCTTTTTCTGAATTTCAATCAAGGTAATATCTACGGAGGTGCAAAATTGATTTTGTTACTTGTAGATTGGTAATTAATGTATTCTCCTCCACTGAATCCAAGCATAGTGCAAAATTATGATCACGATTATAAAATGATGATGCAGTAATAAGAGTGATGCAAACACTATCCCTACCCTAATCTAGAGGCTCTCTCTACCCTACCTTATCTTATAGGCTCTACAGCCCGTTAGCCCCTACCCTCTTAGATATCTAAAAATACATTATTAATGTATTCTTTACGATTTTTAATAATGTATTTTTAGATATCTTAAGACAAAAATTACTTTAAAAACTATGTAAAAAGTAAATGGAAAGACCAAAAAAGAACAGAGGGAATAGATAACCTCTTTTGTTGGCATTTTGACCCTTTTTTATTAGTATTACAGGGTAGATTGAAGGAAAGAAAGAGCGAGTAAATGAATATGAATCCAAAACCTTATTTAGTGATCTAGAGAAAGTGAAACTTATTGTGATCAAAACAAAATCTGATCTCACATCAAAAACCTTTGTTAATCTTCAAAAAAACCAAATCTGCTAAACTCACATCAAAAAAAGTCAAACATAACACAACTATAAGGTTTCTTATCCCCTTTAAATAAACACAATGACTTCTAGCTAGGCTTCCTATTCTAAGTTTCTAACTCAACCAGTTTGCTCTCTTTTACTATCATACATCCTCTCACTTATTTCCCTTAAATTTAGTGATTGAAAGAAAGATGTACAAATGGGCATCCTGGACCATGTCTTAGACTTTTGGGATGTTACCCTCCCAAAACACAAGAAACGTAAGCCATTTCAGGTCAGTCTCATACTTTCTTCATCTTTTTCTTCTCATATTATCTAATTAATTCTACGGTAACTCTTTATGACCATAAACAGACTGTTAAAATCAAAGTGAAAATGGACTGTGATGGATGTGAAAGGAGAGTTACAAACTCTGTTGCTCATATCAAAGGTAATACCTTCACTATATAACATATTTTACACCTCTAATCATCATAACATAGGACTTCGATCAACAGCTTATATAGAATATAACAGACTTCAACCATTAACTTATAAAAGTAATTTAACATATCATGGCTATTCAACCATCATCTTATATAATTTATCATGCGTCTTAAACGACTATCAGCTTTTGTATATGATCAAATACGAAGATTACTTTTAATAAAAATAATAAGAAAGGATTTTTTTTCCAATAACCGTATAAAAAAATTACTATGTTATAATAAAAATCGAAATATTCTCAAAAATATCTTTTTTTTTTTAACACAGTGATCCTAAGAATTTAAGATTTTCTTAATCCATACTGATGTTATATATTTTTACATTATTGAAATGAAATAATATATAATGCTTTTTATTCTTCTAATTTTAAGTTCATTTTAATGAATCTCACCTCTCTATATATATATGTATAACATATCATAGTACTGAAGGTTATAATTCTAAAGTAGTTGTTGTTATAATTAATTTAATAATATATATATATATATATATATATATATATATATATAAAAGGTTATTGAATAATTCATAACTTGTGTTAAGATATAAAAAAATTTAGAATTTATTTGCTAACTTTAAATAATTTATACAAATTTTAATTATTTTTCAATTACTTAAAAAAAAAATTCGACTTTAAAAGCCAACGACTATAAAATTACTCCTTACCGTATGTTATACCAATATCGTATACTCGTAAGTCCTAATCTATTAATAAGTTGGTGTTTGGTGATCCAAAAAATAGGGGTGAACTCCGTGGAGGTAAACAGGAAACAGAGTAAAGTAACGGTAAGAGGACATGTAGAACCGAAAAGGGTGTTAAACAAAATAAAAAGTACAGGAAAAAGAGCTGAATTTTGGGCATATACCCCATATAATTTGGTCACATACCCTTATGCACCTCAAGCTTACGATAAAAAAGCTCCTTCCGGATATGTCAGAAATGTACCCCAAGCATTTGCAACACCTGATGCTCCTGACCAGATATATACTTCAATGTTTAGTGATGAAAACCCTAATGCTCCTTGTTCCATCATGTAATTGGGTCCACCAATTACAAATTGATATGTAAGATATTGTGCGCTTTTACTGAGCTTGTATGTATTTGTTCATACCTTATAGTAATTTGAATTTCCATCACTTTTATATTTGTCAATAATTTTTTATTTTTTCGATGTGGGACTTGGAATGTACACTTAACGTTATTATTTCTTTGTTTTGATTTGACTTTAATATGATTAGATTTTTGTAACATATATACTTCAATTATAATATTATACTTAGAGTGTCATATATTAAAATTTTGTACTAATAGGTAGATCTAGGTTGTAAAAAGTGAATTAAATGGCGTTTTGATGTGTAAAGAATGAAATAGTGTATTGTTTGTTTGCTTATTATATTAATTATTACTGTTTCATTATATTTGCTATTGATAGTGATATTTTTTCATTGAACATGTCACTATTAGTAGCAAGTATTTCAGAATGGAGGAAGTATTATACTTAATAATTTTTAGATGTTTTAAATATATTCCCATCTTTAAAAGTATTATTGAAGTGCTATTACATTTGTTTAGGGTCGGCCCTGATAAAAGCTAACCATTATTAAACATGTTTGACCTTTTTGGCAGTGCGCAATTTCCAATATAATTATCATAAGTTTGTAGAATTTAGTACGTTAACACATAATCATATTATTCAAAGTGAAACTTGTAGAAGTAACCGTAATGAAATACATATCCATAAAACCTAAATATAGAGGTGGTATGTAATTAGGATGTCCACATGCTTTACTTCTTCCTCAAGAAAAAGGTTTATGAACAAAATATTGATGAGTAAAAAGGTAAAATTTAACAATCATGGACCAATAATTTCAAGGATATTATAAATTAAGATTATCATAATAAATAAAATTTTATAATTTTTTAGTCTCTAAAATATATCAATGTGACCTTTAAAATATCAGGGCCTTAAGCGATTGCTCATGTAGCTCGTGGTGTATAGTCTTGGCTTTGTTGATCATACACCCATCCTCCAAGTTCACATATTGATACCATTTCAACGTCTAAGTAACCATCATGAGTCTCAATTAAGTCGTGTTTGGTATGAGCAATTTAAATTTAAATAAAGAATTTATTTAATTTATTTTATTATTTTGTGTTTTTATGATATTGGTTAATAACTCAATCTTTTTCATGACAAAAATACAAACTTTTAAATTATAACGACTTATTTGTTAGTAGAAATCAATATAATTCTCTTTCTTTGATACTTATTTTCATTCTCTTACACATGTTTATATACTAATAATATAATAATAGTTGGTGATCCAATGATTGATATCAGAGAGAAAAAACATTCTAAAATCTTTTTTTTTTAGTAGCTTCATATTAAATCACTTATAACAACTAACTAGTTTTTATATGAAGTAATAGCTTCTTAATTAAACTTCCCTAATAACTTGAAGTTTTTTAAGAAAAACTAATCAACAGCTATAACAGCTAATTATATAGTAATGTAATACACACGTGTAAGTTTTATAAACATGTTGTGTACATATGTTAACCATATAAGCTTTTGACTTATAGACTTTATGTAGTGATAAGATAACGTCGTATGCTTCAGCAAAATTTCATACGGTATTCAGGTGAAAAAAAATATGAGATCGATATTTTTAGATCATCAATATGTATTTATACTACTAGTAGTCTTTTTAACTTGAATCCGCCTCTACAGATAGCGAAAATCTAATTGTAGCCATGTTGACATGTCTCAAGTTATTTAGAAGTTTTCCATCTCCAATATTCTCATATGTATCTATTAAAATATATTTCGCTCTCAGTGACTGAGTTTTATATTCACCATTGTTTTAACCTCTAATTTGAAATCGTTTATATTTAACCATTTGGAATTTGTCATCATCAACTTAATATCCTACTCGAAAACAAAGTCAGATAACCGCGGCTTAGAATTTGTATGCAAGTAAATTCCAAATATGCCTTCAAAATTGTAGATTATGAATCCCAACAAGGCAACAACCTTGCGTTCATCTTTATCATGTTAGGTTTCATATTCTCATTCCATTATATATTCATGCATTTTCTTTTTAATTCTTTTTTTATTTGTTCTCTCCAAAAAGACACAACAATAGCCTCCTATTTGTATGGCATTTTTGACATATAGAAGGTAGAATTTTCGAGAAAGAAAATAGATAATATTCCATTGTTTTATGACCTCAAATCATTACATTTTTATTAGAAGTATTAGATTTTTGTAAAGCCATCGACCCATCTAGAGCAATCTCATACATAATATCATATGGATACGTACTAATTTTGAAGTAAAATACTATTCAACATGTCTTGTACGAGATCGTTTCACCTATAGGGTCCATACAAGCAGCTTATTTTATATTTTTTTAAAAAAGTTAATTTAGTAAATGAAAAATTACTTTTTTCAATTTTATGTTAAAAACTAAATATAAAGTATTAAAGCCAGTTCATATTCAGCCATGTCACGATGAGATAGTATTAATAAAGAATTTTTCATAACCCATTTGAAATGTATTGTGTTTAGTATATTCTATTGGGTCATTGTATAGTTAGCCCATCTTCCTAAATTAATATACTTGTATATATATACTCATTTAGAAAGATGAGCTAACTACAAAATTAAAAAGTTATGAAAAAAATCATTTGTTTTAAAAAAAATACAATAATGACGCCATTCTGAAAAAAATAATTTGTTTTAAAAAAATTATAATACTCACACAAAGGGGCGGAGCAAAGTAATTCAAAGTCATGTTTATTTTTCATAAATTTTTAAACTTGAGGCCCTTTATTATTAAAAAGAGAGTTTTTCTTAAACCAAATAAAAATTCAACACATTTATTTTTTTATGTACGATAACTGTATAGATACTCCACACAATTTCTAACTACATTAATTTTAAGTTTATGTAATATGAATATGGTTTTTTATATGAGGCCCTTTAAATTTAGGGCCTTGTGAAGTTGAACACCCTGTATACCCCCTTAACGACCCCTGCTTACACATAAAATAGAGGGAAAAGGGTCACTTTTAATTAGTGATAGTCAAATGTAGTTCGTGATTGTCATGCAATTAGCAATTTTATCATGAATAACAAGTAAAGTGATCATAACTAAAGATAACAATGAATCGAATTCGACTCAAATTATCCACAATTTTTAATTTTGAAGACAATAATTTACAAAATAAAAGATAGAGCTCTAAAAACTAGTAATCCAAATTTGAGGTTGTACTAATATATATATATATATATATATATATATATATATATATATATATATATAATAAAATAAAATAAAATAAAATTTTGATTTATTATTGACATTACTACTTTGAGGAGCATACATCCAAGAATAGTGACCACAAAAATGTGCCCACTTTATTTAAAGGAAAAAAAAAAACAAAATTGGGTCCACAATACACATTTGCTAGTGGATGCGGAGAAATGCTGCTCCTCGCTACTGTAAAAGATCTGCCCAATCCATTGGTCTTTCTCCACGTGTCATTCATTTTATGGATCAGACCGTCTATTGTTTAATGACCACTAACTTTTTGGCTTTGTGTTCCGCCGGCCACACACTATGCTATTTTTAATGTACTTCTCTGTCTTTACGACAATTTAAAAGAAAAAAGTTATTGAGTTTTAGTTTTTAAATTTACTATTCATTTTGATATATTTGTCAATATGTTATTTTAATTTTAAATATTTTTAATTGTATTTAAGGTAAAAATTATAAAAAGTTGATATTAATAAAATTTATAATTAGACGAATCAAATAAGATTATATTTAATTATGTTTTAAATTTTAAATTAAAAACAAAACACATATTAAGAATAATTGATGAATACTATTGATAACTAAATAAGACATTTAAAGGAACAATACGGAGTATTAGAAAAACTACATATGTATAGGTTGATAATAGAAGATGGGATGAGATCAATTTTTAAATATATAAGCAAATTATGTAGAATGAGTGAAATAACTTAAAATTAAAGTTAATGTAAATTTTGTGGAACGGTTACTAATTATTATTAATCTAAATATTGCTTTTTATAAATAAGTTATATTGATTGAATACTATATCTGAATATATGTTTATGATGAAAAACATTTATTATGATGAATATCTTATTTTGAATATTAAAGTAAATAGATATTTGATGTTGATTTTTCATTGAGAATAATACATTTAATATATATTTCTATTTCTATATAGAAGGATTTCTTCTCTACCATTTATTTTTGGAGGAAAGAATTTAATGTCGGAGTAATATGTGTACTTAATGCTAATGCATTTTTCGTGTTTTATATACTTACCGTCATATTAATATAAAATTTCACTTATTTTTACATAATTTTTTTAAAAACTATAAATATACACTATAAATAAATATTTAATCAAAAAATAAAATATATTTGTGAAATTAATCAAAATAAAATGAAGCATATATTATAAATTAATCATTTTAAAATTATAAAAAGTAATTAATACTTTAAAAGTAATTAAACCCGCCGTTTTCAATCATTTTCAAGAGACGTTTATGGGTATATTTGCTCTTCACTTAAAAGTCGGTGTTCTTGTTTTCTAGCTTTTACTCGTTCTATTATTATTATTATTATTATTATTATTATTATTATTATTATTATTATTATTGTTATTGTTATTGTTATTATTATTGTTTCCTTTTAATTGTTATTTTTACTTTGTTTTATTTATATTTGTATTGAATTTATCTTTTTTATGTTTAAGGGTCACGCTTGGCCGATACGATGCAAACCTGCGAAGTCAGTTTCAGCCTCACTCGGCCCTAACCGTTGCAGAAACTGCTCTTATTCTTTCTCGAGTCGAAGGACTCTTTGGTCGCGCTCTCTTTTATGGGTATGAGTTGCCGCCGTTCTTTCCTCTCTAGACCCTGACCATAGTTTTCTATAGGCAGGATACATTGGATATGATGATGATGATTAATACTTTAAAACTGTGATTGATTATTTTAAAACTTTAAATAATCATTTAAGATAATAAATATTTATTGAATCAGCTCAATATATATATATATATATATATATATATATATATATATATATATATATATGGTTTTACATGGCAAAGAATTAAGAATAATTATTTTTGTTGGTCAAGGGTTGTCCGCTACCGAATATAATAAGTGAAATGTAGTTCATTTAAAGTCAAAAAAGGGTATCAACTTTATCTGACGTGTAGCAACATAAGATTATGACAACCATTTGTTTAATGTTTATCCTCCACCTCAACACAACTCTACATGCCCGTGGACGGTTTAACTCCGACCTCCTTTCCATGCTAATCAAAATATTCGGATTTGTTTTTTTAACGCCATTTATCAATTAATTTAATTTGTAATTAATTATAAGTTTTTAAGTTATAATATATTTTCTCTGTTTTTAAATCTTCTTCCTATTTTTTTATTTTTTTTTTTCATATTTCAATGCAAACATATAAAATCAAATAATGTTAATGGTAAGTTTTTAAAAATTCAAAAAAATTTGATTTATAGAATGTATAATCCCACATGAATATGTTTTTTCTTATAGACTAATGAAAAATCGTAGTCAAAGTTTAACACTAAAATTTGTAAATTTATTTAAGAAGATATAAAGACGGAAGGGTAGTTATGTAAATTATTTTATAGTCTATTTTAATATAAATTTTATTAATACTAACTTTTAATAACTTTTGTTTCTCTCATTTAGCATTGATTTTCATTTTTTATATAATGTTCATTTCATTTTACATTATTTTTTTACAACGGCACACCACTTTCTTTGAATCTCATTCAAACATAATAAAACTCCATTAATTTCATCCACATTATTTATTCGTTCTCTTTATTTATTAGGGAAATTATTAATGGTACCCATAAGTTTTTTCACTTTATCAAAGGTACCCCTAAGTTTTTTCGATTATCAATGGTACCCTCGTGTTATTGAGCATCTTACAACCGTAACCTTTTCTAATTTTTTCCGTCTAAAATCATCCAAAACAGTTAACTTTTATTTTCCTTCATGTTTTAAATTGAAAAATAAAGGAAAAAAGAAAAAAGTTAACAGTTTTTGACGAGTTTGGACAGAGAAAATATTCGATTTTTCCTTGAAAAACACTAATTTTTTCTTTGCTACTATCCTAGAAGGACATAAAAGTACTTAAAATTGAAATATTACATCAACAAATGTATGAATACATCATCATCATCATCATATCCAATATCCCGCTCGAGAGCAGGATCTGGGTGAGGGAAGGTGATGGACAATCCATACCTGTACTCCCTTCACAAGGAGAACTACAAGAAAACGGTCGATTTTACCCACAAACAGAAGAATCCTTGCATAAGAGGATATGAGTGACAACGGTGTCTCAAGAGAACACCTGCTTGCAAAAAAGACTAGGTCTACATAAAATAACATAAATATAAAATAAAGATAAAAGATGAAAGATAGATAAAATAAAACCATGATGAGACAATAAAGAAACAAAAATATAGGGATAAGAAGTAACTAGACACTAGGTCATGAAGGTAGCTATGAACTGATAATAGTCTAAGATATGGATTTGACATCTCCAACGATTCCTATTCCTAGTCAGATCCGCAAAAAGACTCAATACACTCAAGTCGTTCTTTATTTGCTCAATCCATGTTTTCTTAGGTCTTTTTCGATTTCTTTAACCCTCCACTATGATGCTTTCTATCTATTTAACGGGAGAATCGAGAGTCTTTCTTTATCTTAACCTATTTTCACGCACTTTTTCAGATAGTGGAGCAACGCCTAACTTCTTTCCTTCTCATCTTGCATTCTTGCTTATGCTTCCCCTATTCCACCTTTATTTTTTGATTTGTATTATTCAATTTGTTTCATTTTTACTTTGCTTTATTTAAATAAATTTGCCTCAATTTAATTTTTGTATAACTTCATTACTATCACGAGCTCTCTGAAATCATCTCCAATATTATTTCTATGTACCCAATTAATTTAATTTAGTATACCCAATTTTTTATTCTACGTAGCCAAAAATAAATTGTGGAATAATGCATTATGTTATGAGTTAGGTAAGGTGGTACTGCAAAATTTAGGGGAAAAATTGATCTTATCAACATCTCCACTTAGATGGGTGGTTACAAAATGATTGTCGGATATTAAATAGGAATCATTTGTGTAGTATTGACACCAAATACGTCATAACCTCTTATAACAAACATAATATCTCATTAACAATTAATGCTCAAGCCTCTATCAATTGAAATAAAATAAATATATTTATTTAAGAGAATAGTTAAATGAAAATAAATTTAAGATATAACATAAAAAGTATTTGCTTTAAATGAAATAACATTCGATTTACCAAAATAAATATAGTTGAAGAAGATAAATTGTGTCATATATGATATACAAAGTAGACATGAGTCACGAGTTTGTAATTAACGGTGATTTACTCAAATTTAAAAAACATAGAAAACTTAATGAATATTAAATTTAAAAAGTAGTGGATTACGAGTAATTTTTAATTGTATACGAATCTATTTCTTTTTTACTTGTTATAAACCTTTAATTCTCATTTTTGGAGCATAAAACAATGGGTTACAAGTTATATGATTTTCATTGACATGAATTGTATGTTAGATTATAGGATCTTAATCATCAACTTTAGTTTTTGATTAAGTTGATTTCTTAATATGGTATAAGAAGTTAGTATAGCAAAAGTTCAATTGATGGTTAATTTACCAAGCGAATAATAATGAAGTGAGAACTAATGATCGATGAAAATTACTAGCATTTTATCTATTTCGAGTTGCACCTTCGATTCATGAGATCAAATAAGTCATATCGAGTTAAAATTTGATTCTCTAATTATTGTTATTTGAGAAAGTCATATATAATTAAAAAAATAAATTCACATCAAATTTTTATTAGATAAAATCATGAGTATAAATTAGTTAAAATTTTCCTAACTATGGTTTTGGCTAATATTGTTTTTCTGCAGGTAGTTTTGCTCTTGAGGCAACATTGTCAATCACATTTTTTTCTATGCAGGGTTCTCACCTCTTGAGGGTAAAATTAACCGCTTCCTCTGGTGCTCCCTCTCAAGTGGGTACAAGAGTGGATTATTTGTCATCTTCCTTCATCCAAACTTTGTTTTTGAGTCGGATATCAAATTGAAGATGATAATGAAATTAGTTAAAAGTTTTAGGTGATAACTTGCAAGTCTTATCTCCTAACCACCAAAAGTCAAAAAATCACGATTAACCAATCAAGTAAGAAGACTACTTCTCCAAACTCGATTATATAAACCTATCTTCTCTTCTACTCAATTCTCTTTTTCTTTCTAATTTCTTTCTTTCTTCCTTACATTCATTTACCATTTTCTCTCTCCTCTCTCTACCCAATATTCTACACAATTCTCAATTCTTCTTTCCATCCCAATTGTTGTAAGATCGCCACCAATTTCATTTTCCAAAATGGAAATCCCTGTAATTAATCGAATGACAGATTCTTTACACAATCCATCATTCATTTCTCGAATATCATCTACTTTAGAGCTTGGAAAGCTCTCTAATGCTCATAGATTATGGAAATGGGGTGCTCTGTTCTTAGCTTTAGTTTATGCTTTTAGTAGCATTATTAATAAATTTAAGTTGTTAATGCTTTATTTCCATAATAAATCGAAATCATTGTTAGCTGCATCAGAACCTCTTTTAGCTCAATTTGACGATGCGTTTCTTACCGATGATGATGAAAACGACGACGTTTACTCCATCTCTGCAACTTCCTCCGATGAAGATGAGGACGACAAAGATGAAGATATAATTGAAGAGTTTTCTAGATTCGATGATGATGATTTCAATGTCAAGGGTAGTTTCCGTAGCTTTAGTGAAAACCCTAGAAAAAAAGGTAAATTCAAACTCCTTCGGCGGCGAAGAAGCTTCGTTGAAAATTTCTCGTTGTCGGATTTTTCTAATGGAAACGGCGTTGTAAAACTCTGGGATGGATTGGATTTAGGATTGGTAGAAGTTCATGATGCATTTTCCTTTTTAGATTTAGATAATTATGAAAATGGAAAAGTTATTGAGGGTATTCCGGCGGCTTCATCTTCGCCGGCAGTTTTCATTACCGGCGACGGAAAAACGGGGATTAATATTTGGGATTTGCGAACCAATGGAAAGTCACCGGCGTTTCAATCGGATTGGCGGTCGGACCGGAGAGTTACTTTAATTGGAGTTGACGGCGGGCGAACTGGAAAAGTTTACGCCATGGATGACGTTAGTATGGGATTGATGGTTGGTGATGTGAGGAAATTTAAATCGCCATTGAAAGAAGAATACGCGGAAGATTTATGGTGGGACGCTGACGAGTCAACCCACGAGTTTGCCGAGTGAGACTATAGAAAATTTGGTTCATGTTGATGGTAATTAAGAATATGAAATTGGAAATTCTTTGGAATTAGTAATATAATTTCCAAAATGATGTACTAATTGTAAAACATTGAATTTATTAAATAAATAAATGTGGTAAACTGGTCAAGGGGAAAGGGGTGAGTTGAAAATGATGAACTCTCTATTGTTCCCTTGATTTGTAAATACTTTATTATTAAAGACTATTTTTTTATATGAATAATATCATTTTAATTAGATTCTTATATTTAATATTTTATGTGTTTTTAGTTTGTATTATATAACTTAAAAATTATTATATATTTGAGTTATATGGTGTAAACTAAAAAAATTCAGTTAAAATGTATTACTATTTATGAAGTTATTGACAAAATTATGGTGTTGTGATTGATATGTAGGTTTATTAAAGTTTTAACTTAATCAAATTTAGAGTCTTAATTGAGTTATAGAAAATGGGAAAAAGGATTTATGTCTTCATTGAGTTGGACAAAGATTAGTCTTAGTGGAAAGAGTTCAAAGAAATGTGTTTTCATAGAACTTCGTGTGGTTACGAAGAAAGTGCTAAGGACTTTAAAAAGTTGGTTCATGAAGCATGGCTTGATCTAGCCCTCGAGCTCAGTAGTGACGAAGCCAAACTTAAAATTGTCGCCCCCTTCCTCGCACATGGTCCAATTGAGCTAAAGGGCTCGATCAAGCGAACGTTCGTTTCGCTTTCTGTTTAGTGCACGCCTTTTCTTATTATGTTTGAGCCTTTTATTACTTATCTCGCTCTGTATAAAGAGGATAGGTAAACCTTTCATGAATGTATTGTAACCCTTAAATGTATACATATTACTATGTAGAATACGTTCTCCATTTACTTATATTGTGTTTGGATAGAGAGAAATTGAGGAAAATGAAGAAGAAAGATTTGAAAGGAAAAGTCCCGAAGAATTTCTTTTTTGGAAAACAAAAAGAAACAGAAGAGATTTGGATAAGAGGAGTTTAAATGGAAAACATATACAAATTTTGTTAAAAAAAATATTTCTAGAAGTGAAAATATTTAAAGGAAAAATACTCATTTTCTTTTCTTGTTCTTTTTCTTATCATGTAAACAAATAAGATACACTTTCTCGTTACCTATCATCTTCCTTTCCCTTATCATTGTAATTTTTTCGTATTTGTAAGCTTACAATATCTTTCTTACACATTGTCAATAGTTTGTTGATTACCCTCTCTTTTCTAGCAATAATATGTTGGTCCATATAAAAAGCACAAATAAAAACTCTTAATTGTTGAATGTGTAGTGGCCATTATCAATGAAAGATAATAGACTTAGCTAGAAAAGAAAAGAGATAATTTACCTTTTATGCAGAAATTTGAATATCCATGTAAGATATTTTCAAAAAAAAAAAATTCATGTAATAAGGTTGAAATAGAGAATTCTCAATCATTAAGCTAATTAAGTACATTTAAATAAATACAAATGAGCATGAAAAAAGTTAATTGGTCGGAGAGCAGAAATCAACATATCCTCCATCCACTTTATGTTGTTTTGAACCATCCAATCAAATTTTGTAATTGATCATAGTTTTGAAAATCAGATTTTGTTTCAATTAAAGGAAAAGTAAAAATTTTCTATATAAAATTTTAAGTTCAATTCTCACATAATTTTCATTTTCTATTAATCGAACATGTAATAAAAAAAAAATTCAAATCTCAAACAAGTGTCAAATTCAAGATTTGTTGAAATGGTTGATTTAGTGGGGTGTGGGCATGTGAAACTTGTGCATAATCAAAGTGTACAACTCACAATTCCCATTATGTAGAATTGTTGCAAGTCAAACACACTCTTAAAAGTAAATTCACACTCCCAAGTCCGAATAGATATTGTTATTGACTATGAAAATAATAGTGTTTATCAAGCCTAATTATTATTTAATTTGTACACTTTTGCACTTAAACACAATTTGTTCGAAAAAAAAGACCGACCACAAATTAAATTTGTTAATAAAGGTGAAAAACAATTGTGTGCAAAAGTCTGCTCGACTTGTTAATTTTTAGTTTAATTTGTTTATATTTTTTAAATTTTTTTTGTATAATGGGTTAATCTGAGACAAAAAGAGGACTGGGTGACAAATCGAACCCATGGCCTTCGTAAAGAGAAAGTAATACTTATTCTAACTGTGATAAAACCAAATTCCGAACTTTAACTTTAATTTATTAGAATATATTATAAAAAAATTTTAAAGTGACATTTTAATTTTGAGAACTTCTTAAAGAATAGAGATAATATTTTATTTTTAATCTATACGCTAAAACATGGTCATGTGGAATCTTGTTTGATTCATCTCAATATAATGATTATTAATAATAATTTTTATAATTTTTAATTTAAAATAATTAGAAATATTAAAGGTTAAAATGTTGCCTCAGTAGCGGGGTGAATAGAAAGTAATAATAATAATAATAATAATATAATAGTAAAATCACAAATTTTCAAATAATATAGTCTCACAGTGAGACCATATATATTAGGTTGATCCAATGTATACTTATTGACTAAATATATAGCTTAGAGATTTAAAGAGATTATTTTTTTTATAGCTTACAATAATCACTTGTAATGTAACCTTGATAAAATTGACTAATTATGTGAATTAACCGTGATTTATAAATCACAATAAAAAGACAAAAAGATTATTAATAAAATAAACAAAACTATAAAAGGTAAATTAAAATCACAAAACTCCATTCTATCAAATCTTACCACTTAAGCGTGATTTATGAAATCCATAAATCACCACTATTTACTAAGACCTCCTCTTATATGAGTTGTCTCATAACAGTTTTGTACAAAATTAGCTACTTCTGTTCTAATTTACTGGTAATATTGGAAATACTTGCACTATTCACTTATCCCTTTAATTTGTAATTAATTTTTAATCTATAAATTAAAACATGATCATGTGGAATCTTGTTTGATTAATCTCAATGTAACGATTATTAATATCAATTTTTTCTAATTTTTGATAATTATGGATTTTAAGGATTGAATTAGAGCATTGGATCGCGTGAGAAAATAAATGTTGTAAGTATTTTGGGACGGAGGAAGTATAAATTAATAAACAATTAGTCTCTTGAGAGACCGTCTCTTTGAGAGATGTATGATGTATCTCAAGCCTAACCCATTAAAGATTAATGTCTACTTATGATATTCTTAATGCCTCTTTATATTATCTTTAATGCTTACTTACTGTATCCTTAATGTCTACTTTCAATATTTTAAATATCTACTTACATTATTCTTAATGCTTACTTATAATATTTTAAAAAATATATAATGAAACTAATTATAAATAGTCTCAAATAAAATGGTCTCTCACAATTTGTGATTAATAAAATATAGTCTAGTCTCTAGTCTACGGTTTACACCGCTACTAGGCGTATAAATGACGCCAACCAGTTACCCCTGTTCGGAAAAACAACAAAAATGGGTAGCGCCGGCGGTGCTACGGCCAAAACATGCTTGAAAGCTCTCAAATCATCTCCAATGGTGTCATGGAAATCAGTACGATAATCACCCACTACTCCTCTCTTTCCCCTTTATCATTTATTTCAATATTTGACTCTTTCTTTTCCTTTTTTCAGACGGGCAAACTTCAGAAAACGCTAAGAACATCTATAGAGAAGCAGGGGATTGGCCTACATTCAAGCCGATCGACTAAAGTCAAGTTATGTCCTGAACTTGCCAAAACAGGAAGGTACTTTAAAATGGGTTCTAATATTATCCCATCTTCCATTGATTTTGTCGATGAATCGCCTCTTTGTACTACTCTTCGTAAGGATGGTGTCATGGTTTCTACTGTTGAGCATCTGCTTTCCGCTTTAGAGGCATCTGGTGTTGATAATTGTTGCATCGAGATCTCTCCCTCCATTGCAAATGATTCCATTCTCGAGGTTTTTCCATCTTATTCTCTTATATTAGTATGTGTATTTATGTATCTTTGTCTGATTTCATGATAGTTTTTTTAGTAATTCTTTGGATATCCTTACTATTGTGGCATATATAGTTTTTTAACAATTGGGTTTTTGTCATTGAATAGCAATGTGTGACAATATAGTCAATATCCAAAACATGATAAATCTATCGCTAAAATCAATTGAGTTTTGTCATTGTATAGCAATGTTTGACAATATAGTTTTCTTTGGATATCCTTACTCTTGTGGCATATATGGTTGTTTGAACAATTGGGTTTTTGTCATTGAATAGCAATTTGTGACAATATAGTCAACATCCAAAACATGATAAATCAATCACCAAAATCAATTGAGTTTTGTCATTGTATAGCAATGTGTGACATTATGGTAATTTCCCAAAACATGATAAATCAACCACCAATATCAATTGGGTTTTCTAAATTATAGCAATTTGTAATAATATGGTAAATTTTCAAAATATGATAAATCAACCACCAATATCAATTGGGTTTTCTCATTGAATATCAATGTGTGTCAATGTGATCAATCTCCAAAACATGATAAATCAACCACCAAAATCATTGTTTTTTCTCATTGAATAGCAATGTGTGTCAAAATGATCGATTTCCAAAACATGATAATCAATCACCAATATGAATTGGGTTTTCGATGTGTGTCAATATGATCAATTTCCAAAACACGATAAATCAACCACCAAATCTGCCGCAACTGTGCATTTATACTATATATGAGGTTTGTCAGAGTAGTTCACATGGCGGTAAGATATTCTCCAATATTATCATACTAGTATTATTGTCAAAGGTGATGGAAACTTTTGCAGCCTTAAACTTGGTCCTAGTATTAGGTCTACTTCTCATGGACATCTTTTATACAATATTAAACAACGTGTTAGTTTACGTTTTATCAGTTGAGATGAGAACTTCTAAGAGCTTCAATTTTTAAGAGTTACCGTTCTCATGGTATTAGCCTATTAGGTGCCTATCTTGGATGGTTCAGCAAGGGAGTGGTTGGAAGCAATAGAACAAGTTGGTTTGGAAGATGCTATTGATGTAAAGGGAAACAAGTGTGAGAAGATGGCGCCATTTGTCAATGCTCCTATTCATATAAAGAGAAATGACTCTTTTATTGCAGCATTTCCATCCCAGGAGATTCAGATTACTTACGGCATCAATTACCCTGAGGTTTACTTTTTTCTCAGTTTCTTTGTCTCTGATATTTTTTGGTTGATTATGTCTTATTGTTGGACTATCTGATTCTTTTTTGGTGTTTTCTAATAATGAGCACTTGGGTTGTGTTTCTATAGTTGATGTTCTCTTTCCATTCCATGGAAGTCATAGTGATGTAGTACATTTCCCACTAAGATGAGGTCTTTTATGA
Source organism: Amaranthus tricolor (assembly GCF_026212465.1). Lineage (NCBI taxonomy): Eukaryota > Viridiplantae > Streptophyta > Magnoliopsida > Caryophyllales > Amaranthaceae > Amaranthus > Amaranthus tricolor. Next base: position 26,253,086 of record NC_080054.1, on the reverse strand, counting down.
TTAAACTGTGGTATTATGCTACCTTAATTTACGACTTCTTGATCCCTTGAATATTTGAATGTTGCATTGCATGATAGCAGGATAAATAGCATTGGGGTAGTTGATAGTTGTGTTGACATGATACCTGACTATCTGACCTTCTGTTGAAGTCTGGAAATTCTTAGTTTGATCAGGAACTTATCCCAACATTTGGAAATAGAAGTGTCACAGATATACCAATCTGTGAAGTAAATTCATGATCTTTTTGTTTACCAAGTTTGATAGGACATTGTTTTTCAGTTCAAGGCCATAGAACGTTTGAAAAATATTCATATTTATATGATCCCCATGACTTAGTTGTGTTCCATATTTTTTCCTATCATTATCTCAAGGTTCTTGAGAATGGTTAGCTGGATTAGTTTTCTGGTTAAAGCACTTTTGAAACTCGTTTCATTCACTTTGTTTGCAGGTTCCCTCCATTGGCTGCCAGTGGTTCTTTTCCGGTGTTTTTAACAGGTCTTTCTATGCAACAGATATAGCGTCTGCCAGAACCTTTTGTGTTTATGAACAGGTTGGTTTTATAAATTACTGCTTGGAAAAGATATTGACTCTTCAACATGTTTTATATTTTGAAATGTTTTTGCATACCAATAGAACGATGCTTAAGTACTGAAAGTTTTTTAGCTTACTACTAAGTAACTGTGTCACATTGGATGACATGTGACAGTCTAACTAGACTTGTGTAAATTAAAGTGTCACTCAACTAGAATCTATAGTCATGTTTTGTAATTGGAATCCTTGTATAGTCATGTTTTGCTATAGTGGTTTTACATTATGATATTTTGTTTATTGTATTAGACAAGTAACAAGTTACTTGGTTTCTGTCTTTGTCCATGCAACATTTATTAATTTGGACAAATATAAGCTCAGATTATGATCTATATAAATCCTTATGGTAGGTGGAGCAGATGCGTGAAATGGGACTCATAAAAGGTGGTTCACTAGAAAATGCTATTGTTTGTAGGTAAGTCTCTTAGCTTTGTTAATGGAGTTAATGTATCACGGAATTGAGACTTTTTTCATAATCATCAGTGTGCTTTGATACTTGCTGCTATTGATTGCTCGTCTGCCTTTTAGTAACCTTTCCCCTTGCTTTATAGAATGTTTATTGTTTATTAAACCCTAGTGGACTTAAATTTTTCATTTTTGGAGGGATCTTTATGAATTTGAGTTGGAGTTGGCTAACTTATTGAGTATCCTTGATTCTGTGGTTGGCTGAATCCTCGTGTTCCTTTGCTGTTCCTTTTCCTAGCTCATGGGGAAAACATGTTTCACTACATTTTATTAGGAAAGCTATGTTTCTAAAGCTAATGAATGCTTTTGTCTGGGTCATAATGTAAAAACAAGGCCACATCGCGCCGCGTCAACTGCATTGTCAAAGTTTAAAAAAAAAAAAATAATCAATATTTCCCGCGTTGTAAAGGTGAAACAAATCTTATGGTTTTGAACAATATTTAGGTGTTACGATAATCGCATCACTTTCGTTATCACATTACCGTTCCGTTATCGTATTTTTCTGCTATGGTCTTGGTTGCAACCTTGTGGAAATGTAGAACTTTGTATTCTTCACATTTAAAGACTGAGCATGACTTCACCTCTTCACATTATCACATGTGCATTCATGTCTTGTACTCTTGCTAATGAGGAACTGATATCTAGTTCACTACGCTCTCTGACCTACTACATTAGTTGTATATAGTTACCTAGTTCAGTACCTTGAATGGGGGAGGACTGTTGGATATCTAGATTATCAAAGGAAATCTCATGGACATTACATACGTTAAGTGTGACATAAGTCTAGAAGTGTGTACTCGTTTGAGCAAGGAAGGCGCTCGGACCATTCTTGCATGTTGCTCGCTCGTTTGAGCACAACTACTAGAAGAGATTGAGCACACTTGCTTTTTCGAGCAAGTAATTGAGCAAGCCCAAATGTGTTGTTTCGCTATGACTTTCTTGTAAACTAATGCTAATAGGTGATGTAATGTTGCTTGCAAAACAAATTTTAGCAATGAAAAAACATCCTTATCATAAGTTGAGTAACCTCTAATTTTGTAAAGTTGTGTTGTTTAATTCAAACAATGTGAGATTCTTATTAATGTAAAGCTATCTACGTTATTTTTTCCCATATATTTGGTCCACAGCCCACTAAGTAAAACAAATGTGAGCCTTTTTAGGTGATGAGGCAAACCCATGGGCACAAAGGAGTTTGGTGTTTGCAATCAAGGGGTCATTCAAAAACCACCTCTTTGTGATTACAAGGTTCAAACTGCGTGATCCTTCACTTAAGAGTATCACCATCAATATGGAACTAACCTTCCCAAATGCATACATTTTACAGGTTAAGGAAAGTGAAGTGGAAGAAAGAGAAAATGAGATGGAAGGAAGGTGAGGGAAAATTCAGGGAGCCTAAAGATTGGTCACAAATATGGATGCACTTACCTTGGTTACACGGAAGCCACGTTGTTGATGATGGGGCAATGTGCTCCCTCATACATGTTCCATAGGCAATCGGTGAACAAATCAAGAAAAGTGGGTTAAGGTGGTATTTTATAGGAAAGCGAGAGAAATGTGGGGATGAGATGCAAAGGTCAGTTAATTGTGTGAATGAGAATTAAAGAAAGAGTGAGTCATGGCTAGAAATAGAATTGAAGCAAATTTGGTGGGACAGGCTAAAAAGAAAAATGGGGCAAATTTCGTGGGAAAATGCCCATAAATGACATCCTAGAATTTTTGTTATAAAGGCAAGGGACTATGTGAATTCTGTAGATTGGCTACTAGTGAATGATATTCTCGTTCTTGTGGCATGGGTTTATTTAGAGATTTTAAACTTTACTTGATTAAGTTTTCGAATTTTATTTTTGCAGTGCCTCGAAAGGTTGGTTAAATTCACCACTGCGTTTTCCTGATGAACCGTGTCGCCATAAAGTCTTAGATCTCATTGGTGATCTGTCTATATTGGCAGAATCTGGTAATCAGGGTCTTCCCGTGGCACATATTATTGCGTATAAGGTAAATTTCTTTTTCATACTAGTGTAACTTCAGCTGTTTAATTTCAAATGGAGCTCAAACGCCTTATTATGCTCAGAAAGTAAAATTAACTATATGCTGTTCTTGGTTTAGTTGTTTTTTCAAAGCTTTGTTCTTTTCTACTTATATTTGCTGAGCTTATTTTTTAAAGGATTGTTCTCGTTTTTATTTAGTAATACTCATGTCTATCGAACTTGAGCATGTTGAACAATATTTTTTCATGATTCCTTTGAATTTTCCTTATCTTTACAACAAGAGGAAATGGAAGGACCGCTGCTGTCTTGATATTCCTAAAATTGTCGATTTTAACCATGATCCTAGACAGTAGACAGTGTCATATGATTTGCCGATTCCGTCGTGATTCTCAAATTGAAAAAGCGATTTATGGTCGATTTTAGGCTATTTTTGAGTCATTTTGAGCGAATAGTGAATCCAAAAAACAAACTAACCAGCGAATTATGTTCACTAGTCCTGGAGCGCAGAATAGTTGCAAGTTGCAATGAACTGGTAGTTGTGGATAATTGGTTTATGAAGGGGTAATTAGGTAATTACCTTATTAAAAGTAACTTGAGGAATAAGCTAGTTTTAGGTAATTAGGTAATGGATACTACATTTACGAAAAGGGTTATTACAGCACGGGGCTGCTGTCCGACATTAACGTGATTTTGGTTTGGGGATATTCGTACTAAATATATAGCTGTCACTTATAGCAAATGGCATGATATTTGTTTCAACCTTTTGTCTCTACTTTCTACGACCTAACTTTGGTCTCTTTACATAGGCTGGCCATGCTTTGCATACGGATCTTGTACGCCATCTAAGCTCACCACAAATTAAGACGTGAACTAGAGGTGTGCATTCAATTATTTTTTCGAGTTTTGAGTTGATTACGATTTGGTTTGGTTTGCAATTTGGATCTATGGAAATTCGTTCTAATTTAGAGTTGGTTCGGATCGAGTTCGACTCGGTTCATAAACTTTGTATTTGCATTTGTTCTTTAGTTCAATTTTAATATTGGATTGTTTCGATATATGTTCGTTTATTAGTCAATTTTAGATCAATATATGTTCAGTTATTAGTCAGTTTTAGATGTATTTTCGTAGATTCAAAAGCAAGACCGTTAAATAATGATTTGGTTTAATGTCAAGTTATAGCACTTCAAATTTTTTTAGGTTTGTGTCTGATTTTATCATTAATTTTCTTTCAAGTTTTATTTAATATAATTTCAAATTTGATCATTTTCAGTTTTTAGATTTGAATCATTGATTCGTTTCAAGTTTGATTTTTTTTTTTTTTTAAATTTACTAGTTAAACATCTGGAGATGGTAAATTATTTCTGATCATATATTTTTGCTCAAAATAACAGAAGATGAACAAGGTATTTACATTAAATAACTTGTGTCTGAACACAATATCGCGACATTTCAACAGTAAATAAGCTAATGAGCCGTGCTGCATGTCAGTTGCGAAGACTTTCAAAACTTAAAACCCGCATGATTTTTGAGTACCTCTATTTCTATACGACTATAATTACAATCGAAAGAAAAACGAAAGGATACCGACAGATCTTTCTTTCATCAAGTACGTGAAATTTGAACCCAATCCGAAATAAACAGGCTGACGCGGGAACATTCAGTGGGAACAGCTGAATAGCTTCAATAAAGAATGATTGCTGCAAGAAACAGGAAAAATAAAGAAGATCAAGCACCAAAATGAAAAGCAAATTCATCACTAATTCTTTTTTATTTGTACCTGAAATCTGTACATTTAAAAGATGATGATATAAATAGTATGCTCAAACATCGGCTCCTTTGACAATGTTGTATTTGCAAAGGGGGCATGTCGCGTTCATCTTAAGCCACTTCACGATGCATGTTCTGTGGAAGTGGTGATTGCATGGTAGACCATGAAGCTCCACTCCATCCTCGCACGAACTCGGACAGATATTAGCACTCCATCCTCGTACGAACTCAGACAGATACAGAGCTAGAATTCTTGTCAACCGCATTCAAGTCACCGTCATACAGGGCAAACAGCAAACTAAGCGAAAATGTTTACAAGAATATGTTTGATTCATGATAAATTTTCAAGCTTGGTCAGTTTTGTATCATATCGAAAGTATCCAGTGTCAATCATTACATAAAAATTTAAGAATATGTCACCGTGAGCGAAAGAAGAAGGGAAGAAAAGGGGAACAAAGACAAACGAAGAAAGATTTTTCATTCAATTTCAAGCAATAATGCTATAGTAAAGATATCTCAATCACAAAAGTATACAATAAATTTAATAAGAAAACTTCACTCTGGTGAAATCCAAGCAATTCTAACTATCGAAAAGGAACTTACTGCATCTTCAGATAAAAGAACGCGTTCAGTTGCCACATATCCACAGCCAGTCTCTACTGACACCATCACCCCAGCTCCCACACTAGGTTTTTCATCATTATTTAACATCTGAAATCTATATTTCGGGAGTACACTAAGATCGGCTTCCAAGGCAGCTTTCTGCTTTCCAAACCAAAAAAGACATGCAGTAGGTCAAAGGCCTCACAGTAAATATGCATTTAATTGCTAGTGTAGGGGAGACTAACATACTTGCCCAGCAACTGTATAAAGAAGTGCTATAATGCATGGCAAACAGCAACATAGGGCAATCCCTATCAAACAGACCAAGACAACACAAAATATGGCAAAGAAAACATCAGGTGCCAGATAGAAAACAGTTAGCCTGCACAGATGCAAATTAAAATAATTAATTACATATTTGATAATAGAAAAGCTAGATCATCGATGTATACCCTTTGCCAACCCTTGATAATAGAACAAACATAGTTGAAATAAAACAACATCATTCACATGGAGAAGGCTTCCAGTCTCGTAATCGGTAATTGAAACAGTTATAAAAATGTCTTTGTTAAAAATTACTATTTTAATAAGTAAAATGAGTTTGTCATTTTAAAAGTAAAATTTTACTACGATTTTTAGATATTAGTTTTATTATTTGTGGGGACAAAATAAATTATACGACGAAAAATATGGGTATATAATCCATCTCATACTTTAATAAGTATGAATATGAAATTGAGTCACCCGTAATTTTGCCACGTAACTTATGATTCATCAAGCTAACCCCTTCTTATCTATAAACTTGTACACTCTATTCCCCTTTCTCCTTCATTATCAATTAGAGTAAAATTTCTGAAAATTTATCCTCTTCCAAAGTATAAACTCAATCTGAAAAATTGATATTTACTTTTCCATTGTAGAAGAAGGAGAACACATCTAGTACTATCACCATCTCCATCTCTTTTGGGTTAGAAGTAAGATTTCTTTATGTGTTCTTGATTTCATACTTGTATATTAATTTCATGGCTAATAGGGCCTCAAATTGATATTTAATTGTTTTATGTTAGGCTTTTTATGGGTAATTAAAGTAGCATCAAGAGGAGGCTAATTTGAAGTTCATCAAATTATTGAAGAACTTACAAGCTAAAGTGGATCTTGGTTTTAATTTTCTGAAATTTTGTGTGGAATTAATCTTGCTCAAAGGTAACTCACAAACTATTATATTTAAGTATTGTTTTAAAGTAGTTTAGTAATTGTAGATTCAATTTGGGTCTTTGATTCAAATTTAAGTATCAACTTAAATTTAAGATGAGTATATAAATTCAATTAGTAATTGGATTGTTTTTAGTGTTGATTAGTATTGGTTGATTGGGTTATTTGGTTTCTAGTATAAAATTTAGTATTTTGGATATTGCCAAAAACTGAGCGTTCTGTTTTGGCCATTTTCGGGTCAGTTGTGATTGTTTCTGGGTTCTAGTGTCTTCATAAGATTTGTAGAGCTCCGAGTCGCGGTCGCGTGGGCACTTGAATCGCCCCAAAATGAGTTTGTATGAGGGAGTTATGTCCAAAATACTAACAGGCTGTCATGAAAATCGACAATAAGCTTTCTGTTTTTCCATTTTCGGGGCCGTTCTGATTGTTTTTGGGTTTTAGTGTCTTCATAAGAATTGTAGAGCTCTGAGTCAGGATCACGTAGCCACTTGAATCACCCCCAAATGCGTTCGTATGAGAGAGTTATGACCAAAATACTAACAGACTGTCATGAAAATCGAGAATAACCAATCATGAGATTAATTGTTCAAATTGGGATTTCAATTGGGTATTTCTTTAATCAAGTATTTAAGATTATTTTATGTTTCTTTATTGGGTAATTATAGATAGTATGAGTTTGTTTAGTATTATTGATGGTGATGAAAAAGGGAGCTTGGATTGTTACCTTTTGGCGTTATAAGTTGATGTACACAAGGTGTTTGTTCAAATGCATCAATAAAGTTCTTTGGTTTTCTAATTTGATTTTTGGTGTTCGAAATTTTGGATTTTGACTTCGTTTGACTTTGCTTCTAGTCCTTGATCAAAATTATGTTTTGTATGTTCACAGTTTTATAAATATGAACTTTTAAATATATTGTACTATGAAAATGAGTTATGGTTATTGATTTCAAAGAAAATCAAGTGATTTATTGATTCGTTTTATATTGAAATGTTCGACATTGAAAAATGTCCGTTTTTTGGAATTGGCAACGAATATTTATATCCGGATTATTGTGAAATCCTATAGCTTGATAATAGGTAATGGTTATTCGGATCAGTCTCGAGCCTCCGATCCCGTTTCGTTCTTGCAAGAACCGTATTTTCGGTGATGACAATCACCCGTGTTCTCAGGATTTAGATCAAGCCTACTTCCTGACGATCCATATATTCCCACATTTTTAAGTGTTGTTATATCATTGTTTTAATATGAGATTTGAATAAATACGTTTGGTATATAAAGTTTCGTTTGTTTCGCATCTGAAATCATGTTTCATTTGTCGTATTGTTTTGCTATTGACTTGTAAAGTAATGGCCGCATTTTGATTTTCGCTATTAACTTGTAAAGTTATAGCCGTACTTTGATTCACTATGAACCAAAGGTTCTTAATCGTATTTATGTCGATACCAAATGGTCTTTTAAAAGAGTTCGGGTTTTAATAAGTTAATCTTTTATAAAGAGTTACCAATTGAGCAAATAAAGAATTTAATTGAAGATGTCTGTTAACGACTTGTATATAAAATATAGTAGTTTGTTGGATTACTCAACAATTCAATTGTTGACAGTCTTTTATAGGGCCTATCCCTTATGGGAGATAGATCCATTTTCAGGTTAGCTCTGTGGTGAAAAGGATGCCTACATGTATTATGTGTTTCGGACAAGGCGAGGACTTCTTTTGGAAATATATTTTGTAAATTAGATATTTGTATAATTAAATTGTAATAATTTTATAATGTTTTGTAAATAATCACTTAATTATGTAAAAAGTTTTAAATACCCTGATATTGGTTTAGTGCGGCTATCGAGCTACAGGTTGGATTAAGCCCAGACTTCTATAAGTCTTCCGCTATGCTTTGTAGACAATATTATTATATTGTTTACGTTGGTTTGGGCTGTTTCGGTAATCCTCAATATTCTCCCTTGCAGTTCTCAATACATCCCCTGATGCGAAATGGGAACAGAAAGGGGACAGAAATAAGTTCTCAAAGGAACAAACCCCAATCAATCCTAAGTCTCCAACAATTTTTTCAGTAAAAAGCAAAGCAAAACAAAACAAAAAACAAAATCATCAAGAAAGAACACGAAGAAACCCTCATTTATATGAAGGGGCTATCATTCTCAAAAATCCTCAATATTCTCCTTTGAGATGTTTTCAGGATGCTCCTCAAAGTAGAAAATGGATCAGGGAAGAGAAAAGATGAATCACAAAAGATAGTTGTTTCTGCAAAAAAAAGTTCACATAAATTACAAAAGGTAGGCCCACCAAAATTCCAGGAGTCACTACAAAATTCACAATTTCCAAGACTCCAATCTACCCCTCAAGCTTACTGTCCTTAAGAAAGGGCACAAAGCTATAATTGAAAACTTGATACAAAATCCCATATAAGGAGCAAATTGAACCGTTGGAGGAAATAATCTCAATTAAGTGTCTCCAAAAATTATCTCTCTGTTCTCAAAAATCAGTAATATCCAACAGCTTGTATGGGTATTAATAACTTAATAGAATTCAATCACCACAAACTCCTAAAATGGTGAAATGCTCAAAATGTCTTCGCATCAAAATCTCCCCTTCTGCCTTTTGCACTACTTTTCACATCTTTTTTTAGAGTTTTTCTTTTGTGAGGAGGGGGGATTACGGTGGGGATTGTTATTGACTTAGAGTGCCTGCAGAGTATAGTAAGAATGTACCGATACAACCGTGGGGCATCTTGTAATAGCTGTTCACCACCAGAAACAACCCAACAGAAGCCAACTATCCACCAAAGAAAAGATGCCATTGTGTTTACAGATTCACAACGTTTTGAGAAACTGATCCATTTAGAAAACATATAAGACATGATTTAGGGCTAAGAAGTCATGTAAAAAAGGATCATAAATAAATTCAAAAGAGAATAGGCAACAAAATTTAATAGAATCAATGCACAACAACAATTTACAACAAAAGCAACCCATGAAACAGTTCAATTTCAAAAACTTATCACCAAAGAGAGAAATATGTGTAATGTACATGCTCGGAATATGTCAAGAAACTTCAGCAAGCTTCGCATAACGTTTCTAGGGACCCTAATTGCATATGATCTTTATATGAATCAAACCTTAGTGTAAAAATAAGGCCGCATCGCATCGTGTTTGCCGCATTGTAAAGGATTTCAAAAACAACGATCCGATAACCGATATTTAGGCGTTTCAATAACTGCATCACTCCCATCACCGAATTAATGTTTCTTTACCGCAATCTAACCGTTACCGCATTTTTATTCCATGGATCAAACCTAGGTATCAAAATCAGTTTTAAGTCGCGTTAATGAAGGAATAAAGATCATGACCACTTGAGTTAATATCGTAGTAAGCTTTAGTTTTTAAGTTCACAATCTTTAGTGTTGTACGTCTGCTGTAAACAAGAGCCAGTTTTACCAAACCAGAAACCCAACTCTCCCCCACCTACCCATCCACCCAACAAAAAGAAAAACAGCACAATGTTATAAAGAAACATACTATTCAAATATTCAACAACAATTTCTTATCATAAATCCAGTACATAAAGCGCCATTTTCAGCGTTAGCTGATCCGGTTGTTGGATTAGATTTGTTCTTCATACAGTCTATATGGTAATACGAAAAACACTACAAAGGCTAGTTCTTTGGAACTTTTTTCAGGATTCAGTACCAAAGTAAATTTCTCAAGATCCAAGTTCTCTTCAAAAATCTGACTCAGCCAAATCTTAATTTCTCAAATAGATTTTGTGTTTGATCAACTAAGCTGACTTTCATTTTCTTTCTCACACGGCGTTTCTTTCTAGCAAGGCTACACAAGAGTTCAAACTTCACATTCAATCTCTGATTTCTCAATCTCCAAAACTTGGGTTTATCATACACACCATTTACAAGAGTAAACCACTAGAAAAACCCAAAATAAAATAGTGCAAACTACCTTTAATTCAACCCAGGCATACGCCCAATTCCAAACAATCAACTAGATATAAAATCAAAGCACTGCTTGCTAAACATTATGAGAACCGAAAACTATAATCAACCTAATTTGGTAATATCAACTTTACTTCAAACAAAGTAAACCAAACTAATTTGATAAGATACTCAGATCCATTCTCAACTCTTTTTATTCTGATCGTAAGAAAAAATTCAAATGATTTGATTCTAAGCTTTCCTATGTTAAAGTATCACTTCAACCATTCTACAAAGTACAGTTCCAAAACAATCCAGTATCAAATTCAAACACTAAACATAACAATCACAATTCCAATAGTAAGCTACCACCCCACAAGCAAGAAATTATCCAGCAACAGTAAAGAATAGTCCTAACAGCAACTCAAATTAGCAAACAATGACGAAAATCTAAATTCAAACCTTGATTGAGAAGAAGCCTCAAAGATAGGCATACCTTCATCATCATCTCCATCACTCTCATTCTCATTCAAACCAGCCTCAAGATCTAAACCACCATTATCAATACCTTGTCATTATTTCGAATTCAGTAGAAAATGGCGAAGAGTTTATCTAAATTCACTTGATTGATTTGAAGTAATAAAGACAAAATTTCTACCAACGTATTGTTGAATCTTTTCCTAAGATATTGTAATTTAGGAAAATAATTTATAATTTAGGGGAAAATTCTCTATCTACTGTACACGTAGGACCGGTAAGAGAATTCTTTTTTTTTTTCTAGAACCGCCACTTAAAACAGCGATTTTGGTGTAAATCTAATATAAAACGTTAACTCACTTGGCGTTTTATTTAATACAGTACTTAAAAAAAATTACAATATTACTAAACCGCCATCTAAGGTGGCGATTTTAGTTGGTTATGAAAATACCAAGATGGCGGTTTACTTTAGTAGAATTCTTTTTGCTTCGTGTAACAATTTTGAGATTTATCTCATCTCAAAATACAAATTTAAATTAGTGTGTAGGTATTATTTTTTTATAGAAGTTCCTTTGCTTCACTGATTAGCACTTAAGTTGCTAAGTTGTGAGGTTGTAGGATCAAAACATGCGCCCCACATTTTCAACATTTTTGTTGCTTTTTTAAATTATAGAATAAAGTAAACCGCGGTTTGGTAAAATTACCAAATTGCCATCTAGGATGGCGGTTTGCTCTGAATATTTTTTTTTTTAAATCTGTCTGGCGTGGACGGTAGATAGGAAATTATTTTTCCCTTTGACGTAAAATGAGAATTATTTTCTTAAATTACAATATTTTGGGAAAAGATGTTTTTTTAATTGGTTCAATTAGTTTTGTTGGTTAAAGAATCTTTTTATTTATTACTATATTTGATATTCTTATGACAAATGTTTATGAGAATTAAAAAATTTAATCTTTTAGATATAAAGATATTATTTTATTAAATAATAAAGTTAATTAAGAAAAAGTAGAAATCATAAATATTAAAAATATACATAAAATAAAATTAATGAAAAAATATAGGACAACAATGATTAATGTTAAAATAAAGTTATTGTAAAATATATGAAAACTATAAGTATTAAAAAATGTATAAATAATGATAGAGGATCATAAATATTAAAAAAAATATTGTAGGAGTATATTAAAATTAGAGTGACTAATATTAATTATGTCCAGAAATTATGATATAAATAGAGAAATTATTACAACAAATAAAAAAATTTGAAATGAAAAATGAGACCATCAAATAGGAACGAACGGAGTATAACATAAATTGTTGATATATTTATCCATAATCACCTTAATTTTAATATTTTAATAGTTATAATTCTTATATATTTTCTATTAACTTTATTGTAGCATATTTGTAATGCTTATGGTTCCTTATATGTTTTCAATAACTTTATTTACATTTTTTTATGTTTGCAGTACTGATATTTTTTCACTAACTTTATTTTAACATTTTCGAAGGGTTGCAATTTTTATTTTTCGCACTAACTTTTTTTTAATATTTTTAAGGAAAAATTACCTAAAATAATCCAAGTTTTTCATGATGTTCCTACAAAAATATTTGCGGTTCTAATTGTTTTTAAACTATATTTTAACATTTTTTAAAATGTTTGTGATTTTCATTTTTTTTAATTACTTTATTTTAACATTTTTAATGTTTGCGATTCCCATATATTTTTAATGCTAAAAATTCTCATTTTTTCTTAATTAACCTTATTATTGAATAAAATAATATCACAACCATCTAAAAAATGCAAATTTTCTTAATCTACATGAAATATTCTATATGGAAACATCAAATAGTTACGAAGGATGTACGAATTAAAAAACCCTACTCGAGGCCTTAATGAGAAGTCAATTTTGAGAGGAAACCTAAAATTCTTTGGTTAGGTATCCGACCCGCTTAAAACTAATCAGATCACGAGCAATATGATAAATATTATCGATTATACATTGACCCGTTTTAAATATAAAGGATTTTTTTTTTTTTGATAATTATTAGCAAACACCTAACTATAAAACTAAGACTTGTATAATCTTCATATCTTCTTGTAACGTGCATTGTATGGACACCATTGTGAATTGTGTGTTGAATCTTCGGAATATTGTATGCCTAAATACATCATTCATTGTTGAGATGTGTAGCTCATCATATCTAATCCCACCCCAAAAAAGAATTCTTCCATTTTCAATGAAAATCCTACTCCTACATTGCAATTTTAATGGATCAAGTTTATTTTAGGAGAATATCAACCAATTTTGAATGGGTATTCTCCTCAAGCAATTTTAATTTTTTTACCATACATAATTTCATTTTCTTTAAATTATTTTTTGTAATTTTATGGATTATAGTCACATTGTAACACCCGAATTTCCTCTCGTCCTTTACGGTTTTGATTTCGTTAAGGGTTTGTTAAGGGGTCGGAAATTCAGGGATGTTACACACATGGTAGCTAGGCAAAGGAAAGAGTTAAGTAAAAAATCGAACTTATGACCTTATCTAGAAAAAGTGATATTTGCTCCAACTGAGACAAGACTCAATACTCGAAAGTTGACATTATTAGTAATATGGCTTCTTCATAGTTACATGAAAAACCCACACAAACTTTACTATGGAACTTCTTTTCTTCTATAGGCCAATCACATCAACATAAAGCTCCGTGTGATGCGTCAAATAGGCCAACATATAACGACTTGAACGGTTGCACCTCTAAATAAAAAAATATGTATATCTTGCTACATAGTGTACAACGTAGGATCTATTTTGATGACAACGAATTCCAATATAAATAAACTATAACAAGTTCAAATCAATTTCTACAAATACAACCTAAACGAGCAAACACAAATCAAGAGCTGATCGACGAAGCTCTACACTCAACAAGTGCACCTTTACTAGTCTGTTGGCACCTGCGCTTGAAACATCCGATTATATTTTAACGTTTTCTTAGCCAAACTACGGATATCTTCTCTAGCAGATTCAGATGATATTCGCACCACCTCCTGCAATCCGTTGGTAGATATAAAGTCTTGTGAATTATCCTCTGCATAAAGTTGGTTCATTCTCTAGTGTTAGATAAAAATGAGCAGGACATAACAGTGTTGTATAAACCTTCAGTGACCAACAGTTTCATGGAAAACATAGCAAATTTGAGACACTAGTCTATCTAGGCCTTTTAGTTTCTACCAGTGTTACATAATTCGCTAGTTAATTCGCTTTTTGAATTAGTGACTTGCTCAAAATGGCCCAAAATAGCCCAAAACCGACCATAGTTCGCTTTTTGCGATTTACAATTTGCGAGAAGATTAGCGAATCATGTGACACTTTCAACTAAGAGCAAAGGCACTAATGAAAATGTTTTAACGGGTGGTTTGGCGTTTAGGGGTTCTTCTTCCCCAACTTTTATTTGAGTTCTTATTTTTAGTTCTAATAAGCTCATCACGGAAAGTTTTCTTTCAATACTTTGTGCATAGAACTTTCACGCTTATATTTTCACTATTCAATAGGTTCTAATAAACTCACATAGTTCTTTTACTTCATATATATTCGGTACAATTTTATTCAACTCTTTATAAGTTAGAAAGACAACTTAATCTAGTAAAATATAACTCTATTAGTTCTATGTATAAGTTGAAGTCTAGTACATCTGCTAGTCATAAATTTGTTAGGCCACATTGCTTAGACCAACAAAGACAAAGCTAATGGCAAGTAACTATGACGACCATGCAAAGCAACTTGGAAAAATATAACGGCAAGGATGATGTAATTTATCTCCCCCTACTTTCTTCCTCACTTCAATTAGTATCTTCTTATGTAATAGCTTCAATGTATTTTGATTGAGGTAGTAGCTCCATATTTCCTTTAAACACATATTACAAAACACTAGCCTAAGGAAAGATATAACCACATTCGTGAACCTCGTTAAATTTGGCGTTCTTGTTTGTTAATGTTTTGCATTTTTATCTAATCACTTGCATGATTGTTCAATTCATTAGTTACACCTTCAAGCCACAATATTCAACTCAATTTTGACTTGCTCATCGCTTCCACTTCTAACCATGAATCATAACAAGAACTCTTTATGGCTCATTGGTGAAATAGCAATATACTTTATCGTCTAGCCACTAAAAGAACACAATGCATTTATTAATTTTGCACTCTTATATTCAGTTTTCATACATTTTCTGATAGAATCTTTGGTATCTAGTAGGTCCTGTTTGTGCAGTTGATTTTTGAGTGTCAAGAATATGCCATTAGCAGTAGTCAGCCTCATGTTGTTCGAATTATTTGAGGGGATTTCCTAATTTAAACTAAAAGAAAAGCCAGAAATGATTCATAAATATAAAAAGTAATTCCCTGATGTAAGCAATATAGCTAAAATGAATCGAACTATCAGCATACCGTTCTGTGCTAAATGGCAAAGGGCAAGTTCCATATGGCGTCTAGTTGATTCAGAGGTAGTCTTCGAGTTGACAATCAGCCATTCAAGTGCACCATCTTCCATGAGAAGAGAACGACCTGTTTTATTACCTGTTTGGGCAATAATTCCAACGTCTAAAACCAACAAATTAAAGCATAATTCATTACCACAAAAAGAATGGATGCACAAACCTTGAATAACCTCTCGTGTTTCACATTTGGCAAAGTTTGCCAATCCTCTGGCTACTTGTGCAATAACATCGACATTTGTAGCACGACCCATGCTAAGAAGCGCCTTAATGCCTCCGGCCTCTTTGAGTGCGGTGTGTAATGCAACTGGAATAAAACAAAGCAATTAGGTGACGAGAATCCAAATGTTACTAAGCAACTAGAAAGGCAGATCTGTTATTGTCATTATTATTGTTATCAAAGGGGACCGCTCTTCTGTGGAACCTCCCTCAAGAAGGTGACTTGAACTTCTATATCATTGGTAGTTCATTTCCACTTACCATTGCCACATAAATTTGCAATTGCTCCAGCCACCATTCGAAGAGTTTGAGGGTCATCTGTTTTTGATGCAGTGTCTGACAAAAGCCGTGCAGCTCCCTTGCTCATTATCAAGCCTTGATTAGTCTCTGAGAAGATAATCAATGCAAATTATTTTTGCATTCAAATGTTACTATAATTTGAAACATTCTCAGAACAAGGTTATTATGAAAATTATGAGAAGAAAGAAGACCTAGAGATGTGTTGGCTTCGAAGTCAAAAGAGAGAATCATATAGGTTCTTCGATTCTTTTTAATTTTTATAAATAAGTTCATTTTGAATTTTTTTAACAAGTAACAGGGACAGCCTGAACCAGGCTGGTTCAGGGATAGGATCAGTTGGACCAACCTGGCACTTGAACTAGCTTGGAACCGTCCTGTGGCTACCTCTAATGAAAGTATGTACATTTAAGTACTTGTGTAAACCTTTTGTAGAATACTACGTGGAAAAATTAACTGATAGCAGATAGAAACTCGCAAAGGTTGCCTTTTCAGGTTACTAAAACTACCCAAAGGTTTGGATACTACTTTTTATTGAAGTATGTGGATAACAGAAGTTAACTTCTCATGCTTTATTAATTATTTGGGACATCTAAAAGGTGAATTGAGTTTTCATTATTTTCTGTTTTACACTGTTATAAACTCTATTTCTATCTGTTATGAGTATTTATTAGAAAATAATATAAAGCATAGTATCAACCTCGGCAAGTGCAAATGACCACTTTATGCTTTTCTATTTTCCCCTTTATAATTCAATAATTTTATGTTTCAAAATCGAGGTTGTTACAACTGCTTCATTGCAATGCAGTAACATTAATGTTACAAGAATTGACAAACAACGTTTTGGTAGAACAGCAATTAATTCTCTATCAATGAAAGGCTTATGGTTACCAAATAGCCAAAAAGCCACAAGAACATACCATTCATAGCTAAATTAGCAACAGCACCAGAAGCCACTCTAAGAATGGTGATATTTTGAGAGGTCTGCAATAGCATAAGTAGTGCATCTAGCCCTCCCTCATTCACAATCTTCTCCTGATTTATATCTGATATGTATAGAAAAGATGTCAGGAGGAAAACAAGGGTCAAAGAACTTAGAATATTACAGATATAACATCCATAAATGGTGTGACCGATTCTAATGCCAGTCTAAATACACAGATTGCTACATCAACAGGATGCTTTGTTTTCCTCTTAACAGCTCATTTGTTACAAAGAAATATATTGAGAGTATAATAATGTATATTCTGGCATAAGTTTTTATGACTGTCTATTGTAAAGGTAATTTATCACCATTAGCTAACATATCATAAGTTTTTGGTGCTATTTATATAGGGACATTTCATCAAGAAAAGTAGACACTTACAGAGACTGAATGGGTTTCGGAAGATAACAAAGAAATAAATAAATTACCTTCAGCAGCCAGATTTGCTACCATCTTTAATGCATGCATTTGAACTTCAATATCTTCAGATGATAACAATTTTAGAATCCTTTCAAGCCCAACTGATGGAAGAAAGAACCAATAGATCAGCAATTCTGTTTGTATTAAGGTAGAATCTGGATACCTTTCCATTGAACAAAAACTTAAAATGATACAAGAAAAAACATCTTTCCTTCTTCACATATCTTGGCAATTGTTGCCCTCTGGCCGGATATAGATCTATTTAGACCTATGGCTGACCGAAATGACGATGATTCTCTCATTTGCTGTTTAACATACGGTTTCTTGTCCTGAAAAAATTTATACTGAACCTTTAGTCTTCATCATGAAAGGCCAATTTCAGGAACAAAAGAGGCGACTACAACAATTAAACTACCTCAACGCCTTCATTATTTTCAGAGAAACGCTTCTTTAACTTAACCAGTTCATTGTCAAGTGTCATCCTTTGCTTTTCCTCAATCAACAGTTTCTCCTTCAAAGCATCAACTTCACTCTTGAATGTTTCCTTGATCATTTACAAAGAATAAAAGATCATATATAAGTTATTCAGCTTTGAATCTGGCTACATAAAGCGATACTATATAATTTTTTGCTTTACATTGTTGATGTACCTTCTCTGATTGCAAATTTACATTTTCGATTTGCAGAGACTTTATTTGATCAATAGCTGCCTTATACTTTTGGTCTTTTTCTTCTATTCTTTCCATCAAATCAGTAATCTTGCTCTTCACCTGATTCTATATGCAGAAACAGCTTTATGATGAAATTAAAACAAGAATAAGCCATTCTGATGACAAATTAAACATTACATGTTCAGCCATAAATATTCACAAAAAATGAGTACCATATGTTATTAAAATATTTAATACCAAATACTTGTGTCCAACATGAAATACAATTAGTATACACTTAATCTTTCTAAACCTGGAAAAAAATCATGCTTTCTCATTCACAACATAATTTTTAAAACACATGCTTCAAGTAATGAATTTTTCATTTTACACATACAGATTCATGCTCTAGAGTAATTTTTGTGGGGAAGGCGAAGTATATAACAGTCACCACAAACATGTCACGCGTAAAGCTACAACTTATTGGATAAAATTAACTACCTGGCTTGTTTTCTGTTCACACAGCTGGTTCTTCAATGATTCAATCTGTTCTTTTGCATGTTCATGACTAGCACGCTCTTCTTCTAATTGCTTCTCTAAAATGGCTAATTTCTCCTCATAAAGCTGGATAGTTTCTGAGAATGATTTCTGCTTAGAAGTCTGATCACTTGAAAGCTTTCTGAGAGAATCAGCTTCCTTCTCAGTATTTTCACGGAGTAGATTCATGTCCTCTAGCTGCTTAGTTAGCTGTGCTATTGTATTTTCATGTGTTTGCGTCATGTCAAGGAGCTGGTTCTGATAAGAGGAATTTTCTGTTTGACATAGCTACTACGAGAAAAGCCCAACATTAGACCTTAGTCATAGATTAGATACAATTTTTGTCAAAAATAACAAATAGGTATTGTGAACAACAGAAAATTACAACCAGCAAAAGCCACCAAAACGTCAAAATGGAGAGTGCAAGTACAATAACATCCATAGCTGTGTACTTGTTAGATCATAATAAAAATCTAAAATGTAATTTGACTTTGAAGAAGGAAGGAGTTGGAATCATTTGAGAAAACAAATTAAAGTCTAGGTAGTAGAAGAATATTTAAAATATGGCTTCGTAACTCTGAGTTGGGATGTGGATGGGTTTTGCACTTCTACATCTGGCCATCTCTACCTCCCATCGGTTGGGAACCTCGTTACCAGCATTGTGGCAATGGTACGGTAATTGAAGAGGAAGCAAACTAACCTTCATTGAACGTTCATGATCATTCAAGAGTGCCTTCAAGGCTTCTGATTTCTCTTCAGCTCTTTCATAGCGAATTCGCTCATCCTCCAATTGTTCAATCAAAGCCGATATTTGATTTTCATACATCTGGGTAGTATCAGCAAGAGCTTTCTGGTATGTGGAGCTTTCACGATGATTTTGCTACATCATAAACAAAGATCATCACCAACCAAGACCCAGAGAATATTTCAAACAACAATCAACTATTTTGCACAGTGCAAGGATATTGGAAGAGGTATGATGGGTGAATCTATCTAATACATGCAACTATGAGCCAAAGCAACTCCTAGAATACATGGAAATATGAGCCAGAGCCTGAAAAACTCTACAATACTCTGTTTCTCATTCCAACGAAATTATTCATCCCATTTTTTACACTCTAGATGGGCGGTGAGCAGATCTCTGGTGTCAAACAAGAATATCAAATACTTTTTGACTTTTATATAGGATTATATATATATATATACATACATACACACACATAGATATCATAGTAAACCTTAGTCGTGTCCCAGTCGTTCCTTTAAATGCAATTATCAAGTGGAAGAAAACACTTTTGGCCAATGTTCCTGAATGTTCTTATCAGAATAGCTTCATAATTGTCTCTAGAACAAACTCTACTTCATTTTGAAATCATCAGATAAGCTGACAACCAAATTGAGGAGCTCAAAAAGTTGGTGGACTCAACTACTAATTCATTAAGATTAGACTATCGCGGACTTGCTGTCCCTAATTCAATTACAGAAAAATAATGTTTATTTACAATTAATTTGTCCTCCTTAATCTTAGTAAGACACTCCAATAAGTACTGTCCCTTTCAGATTAGAGACGAGTGCTGGACTCATCATGAACAACGCAATAATAAGTGCTAACGAGAACGAACCTACGAACAAACACTCGTCAATAAGTTTATTAGATAGATGGTGTCTTACTTCTCTTTCATGTAACTCAAGAGTCTTCATGAATAAGTAAATTCCTTAATCCCAAAATATGGGGTAATCTACATGAAAAACAAATCAATGATGAGATCGTTTAAAACAATTAGTCTTTTTTCATTTTGTTCCGATCTAGCTCTATGGTTTTGCAGAACCAGTACTACCATATCCTTATTACCACCAACATCCAAACACCGCAAATCAAATGGGAATCAAGATTACGTAAAAGCATTAAAGAAACGACACATGCTATATAATTTAATAAAACATTAACTAAATGAATAGAAGTCAAAAGGAGATACCTTATAATGTTCTATATCCATTTCAAGACGTGCTACTTCGTCGTGCAATAGTTTATTATACTCTTTCTGATTATTTAATTCTTCTAAAATAGCTTTCATCTCCATTTCCAAGCGAGCATTATCCTTCTCTAAGATCTGCAAACAAATAAAATTATGACATCCAAAAATTCATAATATTATAGATGAGGTATGGATCTCATAGAATTGAACTCGTTGAAATTAGAGATAATCATAGAAGCTCAAAAGCAAGGCAACTACCTTAGACCTTGCAACTAGTCGCTTTTCTTCCTCAACAAATGAACTTTGATACTCTTTGATCTTCTTCTCCATTTCATTCTTATAGTTGTCCCTCATCTTTTGCTGCCTATCAATTTCTTTGGTAAGATGGTCAACTTGGCTTTCAAGCTTTCTTGACAAGCTCTCATAATCAAATTCTTCTTTCACCTTCATCATATTAACTACTTTCATAGCCTGCAATAGCACCATACATCAATCAGTGATTAAGTCTTATGGAGGAATCAACTTTTGATTTGAGGATGAATTCATTAAAAGATTGAAATAAAGTGTGCATTTGATATTTTTTACGCTAGAAGGGGACTACATAGTACACACAATCTGTTCAAAAATACCCATAAATGACTATTTTGGTCAGATATCAACATCTTTTTATTGTTTTAGAACTCAACAAAAAAATTTTGGTGGAACATTCACGTTCTGTAGAGTATCATTACTCTCAACAGAGTCATACAAGTCACAAGTCCAAATAAAATTATATCAGGTAAAAAATTGAAATAATGCAAGAGATTTTTATTAAAAAAAACATAGCTCAAGAGCCCATCTCTAATTGAACAACAGGAACTAAAAATCATTATGTCCCATCCATGAATCAAACAGTGATAAATAGCAGTTTACAGAGGATACGTTACAGTGTAAAAAGAGTTTACAATCCATCATAAAAGCAAGGAACATTTAACGACACAGAACATCAGAGTCGCCTCACACAAACATTGGAAACCTAGGTAAAATGTTCATGACAACAGACCAATTGAAACAAGACAGATAGCATCTGTTTGTAGTTTATTGAAGATAACCAATAGATGCCTAAAACAAAGTAATTAGATCCAACTTGTTTCCGGAAAGCACACCAGCATGAAAGAATAAGACAAATGACAGTTTTCACAGGTATTTACCAATAAATCTATCTAGTACAGAAACAAAAATAAATCTTGTATTTCATATGAGCACAAAAGAGGCAATTAAGAGTTCAACCATGATGTCAGACAGGTTACTTACTCTTTAAATCTATCTAATACAGAAATGACGATAAATCTTGTAAATTCATATGAATAACAGAGGCAATATAAAAATAAGAAATCAAGCGTTTCTGATCCATAGAAAGTTTAACCATGATGTCAGACAAGTTACTTACTCTTTGCCCGAACATTATAGTGCTAGTAGTTTCTGCGTGATGCCGTGCTGAAGGCCCAATTGTAATTATCAAAGAAGTCCTAGCAGAGCCTAATTGAAAAAAAAAATGCAAATCAAACAAGTACCGTGCCATGGCGGAATCATACCAACAGTTAAATCAGATAAATTACTATATCCGATGGAAACAGGGTTTTGGACTTTGGGTAGCAGAAATAACAAAGGAATGACGTCAAGCCTCAAGGCCTTTTCTTTAAGGGAAAAACTGCCAAATCACTTGATTTAAGTTTTAACCCAAAGTAACAACTTAAGATTACAACAATACCTATAAAAAGGAACTCATCCGCAAAGGTAAATAAATTTATGTACAAAATTTTACCCCAGTTGCTCAGTAACAGGAAATCATCACATTTAATTGTTGAATAGAAAAAACAATTATCTACCGCAACATTACAAGGAAGAGGACTTTACAATTTAATGACGCATTTTGATTGAAAAAAACATAGAAATTGGATCAACATCCTTCTACACTGATGATCACACTAAACAAAAAAAGTTCATGCAAAAACATGGAAATTCCAAGACAATGAGTGAAAATACCAAACCAGACATTCCAGATTTTACCAGCTCTACATCCTTTTTATCCATCGATTCCAAATTTTTCCCAAAAAAGCTATTTGCATCTTACATATTTCACACAACAACATGCCATTACCCCAGTGCCAATAGGGTCCTGCTTAGGTGGAGTTTGGGATTTAGATGTATACAACTATACCCTTGCAATAAAAAAGAAGTTGTTTTTGATGGACCCTTGATTGCAAACATCATCTACAACTTCATATAAAAAAGTGCAAACGATTTAGTGAGCCACTGAAAGATTAGTTTACGAAAATCACATGGCAAAAAATTACTTTACAAGAGCTAGAATGTATTTGACATTAGATTTTAGATTAGCAATGGTCAAATATTGCAAGCATTGTCCATTAAAGTTTTATTTTAGACTCAAATTCAGGTTAGAGGAATATTTTGCACAAAATCAGCAACTTATGCAAATGCTTGAACGGTACTTTAGACCATGCAAAGAAATGAGGGTATTAATAACAACCTCCAAATGAATCACGTAGTATTCTTGTTAACTTGGATTCTCGAGTTGGGATATGTGGACAACTTTCAGCCAATGCATTTATGCATTTTCCCAAAGCAGTGAGGGAGAGATTGATAAATTTAGCCTCCTCGAGCAAGTGGCCTTCGCTGCCTATCAAAAAAAGGCAAGGTACTGTGATTTGAATATATGATAAAAACATCAGAGCATTAGCTTCATAGAGGATACCTAAAAAGTCAGTTGCATGCCATCCTCAAACACCATTACAGACAAAAGAAGTAACAGCCACAAACAATATTTACAGCAAACTAAAACTCCTAGCCTCAATCGGGGCTTCATTTTTCGCAAATATACGACAAAGGTACCCTTTATCAACCACAATAACGTTTTCAACATTTCAACTAACTTGAAATTGATAAATAAACGTCCACTACCAGCTTACCAGATTTATCTATCCTTTCCGATCCCGCAAGATCCACAATTAGCAGCTTGCCTTTTCGTATCATATTTACGCCCACATCCAATTGTGCCTCATTACCAGTCACTTTTACAGTGGAACGCACATCAGTTTCAGCTTTCCCAATGATGGATCTCTTAACAGAAACCTGAAACAGATTAACACCAAAATGATATACAGATTGGGAAAAAAAAGAAGAAAATATTAAACAAAAAAGTTCCATCCCACTTCTCACCATTAATATAGCATGACTACGTGACGAATTTGTGTTGAGCTTGGTGTTTGCAGCATGGCGATTTGCTTCACCATGTTGAAGCAGTTCCATGAAGTGGTTAAGATCATGAATCTTAATCACCGAGGCACCAGGCAACAGAACTTCGCCGGTCTTGGCATCCTCAACAATAGGAATATTAACCTTCTCAGGTGCAAGTAGATCTTGAAACGTTTCCATGTATAGCTAGAGAAAAATAATCAAAGAAAAGTTACAGCTAAAACAGAAAACAGTACTTTGCTGATAACACTTGGGTAGAGCCTTTCATATCCAGATTTGATATATTAAATGGCAAAATCTAAAAAGCAATACCATGAAAAACTCCAAATTTGTAAATCATGATTGCTTTAGAATGGCAAGGGAAAATAAAGTTGTAAGTCCGGAGTATCATTTAAGCATCATAATTGTAAATCCTTATAGAACTTATATATACCATTACACTAGCCAAATGAAAAATTAATTTTTTCTTCGTACAAAACGGAGCATAAGACATTCTCACCAAGACTATACAGATTTTCCAGCATCAAACTGCCAATACTCATAATGTACCTAAATATATACTTATGATGCATTAAGGATGCAATTTGTCTCACTCTATAGCATAGTGCATTGCATCCAAATACCTGTAAATAGGAAACCTCCACACTCTCATTAGCACAAGATGTACTACGAATAATGTCTTCCACAGCTCTAACCATGATTCCACGCTCTGACTCATCATCTTTTCCTAGATTGCCAACGGTGTAAGTCTTCCCAGTACCTGTCTGACCGTAAGCCATAACTGTCCCATTATAGCCGCTCAATACACTCTGCAAAGCATGTGGAGGTTGTATAATCAATATAAAAGCAATCCAAGCCGTATAAGTATGAACACAAATCTTACCAAGCTAAGCTTGTCCTAGTGATAAAAAAAGGGACCTCCCAACCTCAAGGTTGAGGGTTCAATCCCCACTAGGGACACTTTGAAGGATGGAATGGGGATCCCTTATCATTCCCTTTATTCCCAAAGTGTCGAGCCTGCTATTCAAGGTCAGATTCTGGTAGATCAATTCTTACCAACAAAAAATGACACACATCTTAATTTGAGTGATAACAAAATATAAACACGCATTTGGGAAGGTACAAAATAGAATAGCAAAATTTCTCAAGGGACTAATATGTCAATTGAAAACTCTGTAGCAGAAACATAAAGGTACATGTTAATCAAACAAGAAATTACCTCAACAACAGGTTTTGCTACTACTTCATAAACACGCTTTTGGGAAGCAGTTTCAGTAAAAACTTCATCAAATTTATAAGAATCAGAACTCCAATTATTTTTCTTCAAATTTAGTTTCTTCAGCTGCATGTGAATATGATTATATGTCAGCAAGATACCCAGCCAAACACATAAAAGTTCAAAATTATAAAAACATTCCACAGTATGTACACTCTTGCATAATCCTCAACATTCGAAAATTTCCGCCCTTTGTACAAAACTCATTTTTGCACTTCATGACAATCACATGGACTTAAATTCAAAAAGACATCATCACAACCAATTACCAGCAAGAGAAAAATATATGGACACAGACCCAGACCTCATTCTCCTTTCAGATTTACACTAAATCTCATCTAGGATTTTAGCAAGTTAAAAATATCAATCAACAATTTAATATGGGAACAAATATAATTGTAGTCCTTTCTTTCCCTTCTATGTGATTTCATTCATTTGATCAAGTTAAGATAAGTGAAATAAAGGGTATAAGCCATCAGAAAATGACAATCAATTTTAATACATAACTGACTGAAAACAAGAGAGAGCTAGAGAAAGAGACAACTACCTCTGGGAGTAGTTCAACGCAATCAGCAAAATCTGCATCTGAAGCAAGGTCTTCATGATTTCTCGGTCGAAGCCTCACAGCAACTCTTACTCTTCCAGGTTCTTCAATGGGAAATAGAAAACCAGATGGGTAAAATGTTTGCTTTTCTCAGTTGGACATTACATTAGCTTGCTCAAGTCAAACAATCCAAGCCCCTTACAACTCAAAAGAAGTGATCAAGAGAAGAAAAGCTTGATATCATCATAATTTCAACAGTTCTATTTTGCAAAACAAATCTTCAGATCACACACTACTTTTGTAATTTGGAATGTAACCTTCCATTAGCTTTTCAGCAAAGTTTATAATCAAATTACAAATCGCATCCCCAATTTAAATTTCAAAGTACAAAGGGAAAGGCCACCATTTGCCCATATTTTTCAGACATCTGGAATTTCCGGACGTCTGGAATTTCTTAAAAATAAGAAGATAGAACTGTCATATTTTGCTAACAACAGTAAAGCCTTGTTCACCTCAACTTCAAAAATACTATACAGTTTATATTTTATTTTTGAAAAAGTAGTTATGTTCTTGTAAGTAAATAATCAGTTCTTTCTAATGATAGTAACAAAAATTCTAAATAACTGCAAAGCAGAAAGACAATAGAATTCAGTAACTAAAAAAAAGATCTATTAAGTAAAAATTCAGTTTGATTAATAAAATTAAGTCTTCTTCAATAGAAATTAGGTTCAATTGATTGATATATGAAGAGAACATGCCCAACTTGGGAAACTTTAAAATTAATGCAATTGGACTTGGAAAGTAAAGTTGACAAGTTCCTCGGGCGAATTTGAC
Organism: Amaranthus tricolor; assembly: GCF_026212465.1. Taxonomy (NCBI): domain Eukaryota; kingdom Viridiplantae; phylum Streptophyta; class Magnoliopsida; order Caryophyllales; family Amaranthaceae; genus Amaranthus; species Amaranthus tricolor. The sequence continues at coordinate 26,226,554 of NC_080054.1, read as the reverse complement.
AACACAACCCCATCTTACCCATATACTTCCTCCATTTTTTACATGCACCATTTTCATATTTGACAATTTGCACCCTAACCATTTTTAGTAGAAAGTAAATTTATTAGCTTCGGTACTTATTTGTGTGTTCCGCCATTTATCTCTTAGTGTACGTAAACAATGGCAATTTATATTTTCTCCATTACTTAAAAAAATTAATGATGATTTTCACATGCAAACTTTTAATTTATCTCTCTTAATGCCATTATAAGAAAGGAAATTTTGAATCATTCTACCATTTTCTCCACTAATCTTAGTTTTGGGTGCAATTGCACTTGGGTTCAACTAGCAAGCAGTAATTTGTGATTAAGAAATTCAAGCAAATGTTCCTATAGAAACAATTATGTTCCATTATCTTCTTATTATTAGTGGACTCCAATTTCTTCATAAGCAAATACTACAGCGATTGTTTTGCCCTCTAGGCCTTAAGCCCAAAAAGGGCCTCATACCAAAATGCTTTGCTTACAAAAAGAGTCGGTGTTGCACGAACGTCATTATTACATCATGTTGACGTCATTATTACATCATATTGACGTCATCATTACATCATGTTGATGTCATCACACAATACCATGCAATGTAAATAGTAGGGTCCAATCAGAAGCCTATACAATATTTATCCCTCATTCTCATTCTACAACTTTAATTTTGTTCCCTCTACAGTCACTACTTCTCTTTATAACATTGCAAATTGTCACATCATTGGTCACTAAGTGACCATTCATATTCACATCACCTCACTCTACCCTTTCAATCAGGTTCTTTCGAAACACGACTCCCCAAGCACTTTTTTTCATCGCTAGGACAAGTCCATCATCAAACATTATGATGATCAACTCCGGCATCGTTCTTTGGTATTTCACTCTACCCCCACTTCATAACTTCAACTTTATTGCACGCCCAATAAGTTTGGTGTCTTGGCCCAAGGTAGGTCCTCATATTTGAATACCTCAAGGCCCATTGGCCCAAGTTTATCCTTCCCAATAACAGACTCGAACACAATAAGGCTCATTGGGTCGAGGATCAGTAGCAATATTTCACCTTAAGGCTTATTAGCCCAAGCTACCCTCCTTAACACTAAACTTGGATGCGTTAGGTTAATTAGTCCAATTTTATCCTCCTCAACATACAACCTAAACACCTTAGTATTCCATATTCCCAAGGTTTTCCTTCCCATAGCATACTTAGACACCTTGAAGCTGAAGGTTTTCCTCTTCAATAGTAGTGAAAGCAAAATCGTACACCTTAGACACCTTTGCCCAAGGTTGTAGTACTCCATTGGGATCCTAACCAAAGGTGATCATCATTTAGGTGTACACGAACACAGAGTAAAATACGGCAAACCTCATGTTAGCTATTGGCATATGAGTCTTGAACACCCTCCCATGCTTTCTTTCACTCGAAAAACTCGAACTCTCTACCCACTATCAAGCATTAAATAAATTAAAGGAAATTTGTGAATGAACATTCAGGCGAGTGCAAGTCCTATCTCCATAAGCATAATGAGCAGCCCGAATGGACATTGTTCAACACCATATGTGCTCCAATGTCAAAATCTATTATCGAATAACGCCAACATATGGTTAAATTCAACATGTTTGGATATGGGAAAACCTTATCCGAACACGAAGGCACACCTATACCAACTCTTCTTCCATCACCTTCTACGCATAGAGTTAATTTTTTCGTCTTCCACTTAATAAGGGCCCAACTACCAAAATTCCCTCTGAAACCCTCTAGAAAAATAGGCCCAGTTTGTTGTGCTGGCATTATCAAACGTACACTAAATTCATGAATGGATATTCAGTTTGAATAGTTGGGGTCCAACTAACAACTTACACCGCATTTGCTCCTCATACTACAAGTGCAATTTTCTCTCTACACATTTAGTCTCTCTCTAATAATGCAAATTGTTACATCAACAAGCTCTTAATTTACCATTGCATATTCGTGCTACTATTTTTTCCTTAAAGAGCTCGATCTCTTCACTAGCTATAGAGCATTTACACAATTTAAGAAAAATCATGAACAGATATTCAAACGATTGGAAATCTTATCTCCACAAGGATAATGTGCAGAGTAAATGCCTAAATGGTCGTTGTTCGTGTCATGCATACGTCACACAGCATACTAAGATGTCGTGTGTAGAGGAATAAGACACATCCGACAAAAAGTCTAAGACTATTCTTTCTCCATCACCCACTTCGTGTTTCAGGCGAATGTGCTAGGTCTTCAACCCAATAAGGACCCAATTATCAAAATGCCTTCTGTAGCCCTTAAGTAAAACTAGCACAATTTGCTCTGCTAATGCCATCATTATGTCACATTGACATAATCAACATACAAGAAAATACCATCCTTCAACATCTTCAAGATCAACTCAGACATCACCCTTGTAGTTTTACTCTATTCTCACTATAAATTCACACTGATATAAATCTTTTTCTACTTCTATTTGGATATAATCAACCATATATTCCAAACTCAATAAGTTCCGGATCAACACTTTCTACTTGCACTAGATGTAGATAAATACCTAAATAAAAAATGCACTTTCTTGTACAACTTTACATAGCACTATTCAGATATATCATAAAACTAATGTAAGTAAAAAATAAAAAATTAAAAAAAATTAAAAAAATAAAAAATACCCATTTCAAGTCGAATTGATGTATTAATAATCAAATTCTTCAAATAGCATAACCAATGCAAGCATCAAAACAACAATTTCAAAAAAAAAAAATAAGGTTAAAGAAAAAAGAAAACCTGGGTCATGTGCAACAATAGAGTTACTTCTAGGAAGAGGAGTAACAGAGCGCTTGGAAGTAGTTACTCTAGAAGGCTCATGATCGCCACCACTACTCGAAACGGGAGTGACAGACCGCTTAGAATCATGAGCTCTAGAATTCGGGGTCACAGAACGCCTAGCCATTGCAGCACTTTTAGATCGATTAGATTGAGACTGTACAGGTCCATTAACGCTCTTCGTTAAAGAATTACCGGAAACATTAAGTAACGAAGAAGTAGTAGTAGATGAAGATGGTGTCTGCCATATTTGTCTCTCCTTATCCTTCCCTAATCTCTGGGTCGCCATTGTTGAAACGTGTCTCTTGAAAGAGATTGAAAAAGGGTTTCTGAAGGAATTGTTGATGAGAAATGGGGAAGTAGTCGTTGATTCATTAAGAACGATAGAGAAGTACTCCTACTTGCTAGCACGACTGAAGAGGGGAAATTGGAAAGCATAGCAAAGCTAAATTATTGATATTTTCAATTATTAATGTTTCATTGGCTTATTCTGGTAATGCTATGCTTGTCTTTCTCTCCCGTTTTTTCCCGCGGTTGTAATAATGCACCTATTTCACAAAATTTGCTTTTTTTTTTTTGTTCGAATAATTTTATTTAATTTTTAGTTTCTTTTCTATGAAATAGTCTCAAGGTGAAACGACTTTAAAATAAGAAGCTCAGTTAAAAGTTTTTATTATTGAGTTATTTAACCAATTATGAAATATGTCACACGATGAGACCGTCTCATACAAAAATTTATATTTAATTTTTACTTTTGATGAAGATCGGATTTTCTTTTCACATATATATTTAATTGTTAAGAAGTAGGAAGAATATAAGAAGAAAGAGTAGTAGAAGAGATTAGATTAGTATATTGATATATCTTCGTAAAATTACAATGTAAGAGCATTATTATTGGTGATCTAATTCAAGGTCACATGACCAAACTATAAGGAAAATAATAATAATGGTGATCTAATATTAGGTTGGTTAGAGAAAAGATTGGGTAAAATGGTCTTAGGGGTGACCCATTCTGGTGAACGGTCACCCCATATTTTTTCAAAAACTTTTGCCACATGTCGCGTTCTGATTGGGCGTTGAAAATTAACAGCCTGCCCCCTCTGACACGCGTGCAGCTGCAGGCCACTTGGCGGCTTTTGATTGGGTGAGAAAAAATACTCGTTTTTTGCCTTTAACGACTATTTTCGTTTTAAAATAATTTTTTTAAAAAAAAATTATACCAACAGTCATATTTTTTCGAGATCTATAAAATGAGACCCATATTGATATTTTTTGACATAATTTTATTTTTACATATTTTGTTCATATTTTCCTACTTTTTTTGGTTAAAAAAATACCAAAATAATCATTTCAAATATTATTTTTATTAAAAGAATAATTTTTTTTAATTATAAAATAGTAGATCTATTTTAATCAAATAAAAAATTATATTAACTTTGTACATGAAAATATTATTATAAAAAAAATATAGATAAATATTAAATAAATTAAGGGAGAAAAATTATGGTGGGGTAGAAAAAAAAGTAAGAAAGAGAGGATGATGACCTTTTAAAAGAGGTCATTGTTAATAAAATTAGGTTGAAAGATGAAATTTTAGGAGAGAGAAAAATTGTAAAATAGTAAAATGACCTTTTTTTTGGATCATGAGTAAGGATGCTCTAAGAGTGTATGTATATTTATAGTACAAATAATACACTATTTAGTATTTACATACTATTTGGATACCGTTTGTAATTATTCAAAACGATAACATTACTCCTTTCAATGCGTTAATGGAGTATAATTTAATTTCCATAGGAATAAAATCAAACTCAATCATCATATACACAAATGGTGGGATTCTAATTAGTGCAAGTTTTTAGAAAGTAAGAGTCTAGTGTACGATTCATTATTTTTAGCTATTAAGGGATCTAATTATTTTGTCTTTTTATCCTTTGACTTAATTAAGTTATTTAATTAAAATTAAGAATTTAGTTATGTTATGTTTGGGAACGATGATTTTATTTGAAAATTTGGAATTGATTAAAATTTATTGTTTGGCAAATTAAAAAATTTTAAATTTAGATTTGGATCAAATTCTACCATTATTTTTTAAATAGTTAAAGTTGAGAATTTGAGAATGACAACCCAAATCTTGTCATCCTCAAATTCTCCATTTATGATTTCATAATTAAAATCCATAATTTAAAATGAAATAGTTGTTCCCAAACACTACATTAGGAATTTTTTTTATATATACATATATAAGGGTTGTAACTTTCAAATTGTACGTGTGAAAAAATTGGAAAAAAATTGAGTTCCTTCTTATGGAAGTTAATAAATTGGGATTATAGTGTTGTTAGCTGAATTGCATTCTTTAAGAGTTTTAGACCCCAAATTGAATTAAACTAAATGGGTAAGCTTATTTTTTTATTTTAAATTATAATGGACAAAAATAAAATAACTCATTAAATTACGTGCATTTCGTATTTAAGTGAATTTGCACATATGTTTACTATCACCAGTAAATTGAAATCAACCTTTTTGTCAGCCTTATCACTAACAAAAATAAGGTTGCAGACATCTAACCCTAAACTTCACCTTAGATGAAAGTTACTTAACGACATTAATTAATAGAATGCTATTGTTGTACATAGGCTCATGAAAACATTTTTTATCTTGGTACACATGAAATCTTTTAAATTCTATTTATACAAGATGGAGAAATTCTAAAAAAAATTAACCTTGCCTAAAAAAATAGAAAAACATTGAGACCTTGCTAACCAAAATTATCACTTCATTGCTGTACCAAAGAGTATAACTGTATGGTAATTGGTAACTAATCTTGACTTTACACTACATACAAAACATGGTTAATCAACAATCAAGAGTTCCAAAAACTAAAACCCCTTGTGCAGGTTATATAAATCCAGGAGGATTTTAAGATACTGTAGCCGGTCCAGCTGCACGAAACGCAGGAAATATACCACTTGTGCTGTCCTAAAGAATAATAACAAACCGTAAATATAGCCAAGAATCAGTTATATAATGTGAGCAAAGACGAAATATATCCGGCCTGCTCGAGACCAGCAGCAACATTATCTAGAATCAGGTCGAAAAATGTATCATCCACCTCGGGTTTGATGCAAGAGAAGCTTCTAGATGAAGTACACTAGAACCAGGAAAACTAAGTGAATGATGAACTAAGTGTTGCTTCTAATCAGAAATCACAGAAGGTGCAGGATGGCACATTCTATTATTGAACTACATGTTAAAACCTGGCATGGCAAATTGAGAAGCAAAAGCTTCGATACGCGTTCGTAGATCAATAAGGTCCTTATTGCTTTGCAAACCCTTTAAAAAGGATTTCTGCAACTTTCCGTGTTCTCTCTGCACTATGCTTGTGATTTGGGCCGCTCGAATCAGAAAGTCTGCAATCACCTCGAAATCAGATTCTACACAGCCTCTTGTTGTCATTGCAGGGGTACCTGTCAAAATCAACAGGTGATTAGCAAAAAATGCACATTTGATTGTTTTCACTGTTATGAGACCATGATAATCAACGCTTACCGATCCTTACACCACCAGGTGTTATGGTGCCATTGTCGCCAAACAACGCAACTTTATTCAGGGTAATATGACACGTTTCGCATACCTTCTCAAAGTTCTTACCTATAACATAAAAGAAGAGAGTAAGTTCGACGAAGGCGTACAGAAATTGCATAAGCAGAGGCATAACATTTGTGAAGATGTGAAGATGTACAGTAATTAAATAATAAAAGAAGAAAGTAACTTCTTTCGGACACGATCAAAAGTAGTTGTAAAGACAACTGACACATCCTTCTTTTATTTTTAAAAAAAAACACCCCGACTTATTTGGTCACATTTCTCAGCAAGGACAAAAAGGCAAAAAGTATACCAATGCATTGAACATCGTAAGGGATCAAGTAAACATTGAAGGGGACATATCATTCAGCAAGTCTCTAAAGTTTAAATTTAGAAAATGTCTGTTAGATGTTTTATTAGGTCAAATGTGACGTAATTACAACAATAGTAAACATGTATATATCACCAATTTCAATAGAGGATCTTAAGCTGCAGGATAAAAATTGAGGAAAGAAACATGAACTAAAATTACTACTTTGACGGCCCGTTTGGTTAGTGGTACTAAATGGTGGTAATGAATAATTTATAGTGTAAAATTTCATCAAAAGTTCCATGTCATTCACATGGTGATGAAACTTTGATCAAAAAAAAGTTTTTTTGTTTACAAATTTCCATTACTACCTAATACCATATCTCCCAATGGGTAATGCATTGGAATGAATTTTATGGAGAAAATGAGATGATTGAAGTTGGACAAGCATAGCCATCAATGTAGCCAAGAGATTTTTCAACCAAAATTACAATAATTTTCTCTTTCATTACCACCGTTTATTACCACCTACCAAACGGGCCGTGAAAGAAATAGCAATCTTACCAGATATCGAACTAAAATTGACCAATTTGTAATTTAATTTGAATAGATCAAGGTTATGTAACCACACTAAAATTTTAACAGCTAGAATCCTAATGGTAGACAAGAAAATATTCATTAAGCAAACATATCAAAAAATTGTATATACATTAGGTTGAAGTATAAACTCAATTTGAAGAGTTGTATACCTCTCAAATGCCTGTATGTCTATTTTCTACTGTAATACATCCATTTACATTTTTACTTAATGTTTCTTGCTACTTTCTACTGTTTGCCTATAAACTAATATTCTTGAATAATGACTAATGTGATGTATTACATATTTCTCACTGGAGGACATAATTAAAAATATCAATTCCCTCCTACTTAAGGTTTTCATAGTTTAATAATCTAGAAGCTTAGGATTCCTCCAAAACAAATTTTAGGTTATACACATATGCAAGAAAGATAGTTTTGCATGTTTCAACAAAAAGTAACATTATACCAGTGAGACCAAGGGGTCTTAGATCCCAAAGTAGTAAGTGATTGTCAGTACCACCGGTTATTAGCCGACATTTTCTTCGCAATAAAGCTGATGCCAAAGCCTGAGCATTTCTTTTGACTTGTTGCATGTATGCTTTATACTCCGGGGTAGCAACTTGTTTCAAGGCTATAGCTAGAGCAGCAATGTGGTTGTTGTGAGGACCACCCTGTAAAGCTGGGAAAACAGCAAAATTTATCTTATCTTCAAAGTCATATAGCTCACAGTCACCAGAGGGACCTGACAACAAGCTTCTCTTCTTGGGTTTCTTGCCCTTCTTATAAAATATTATTCCTCCTCTAGGACCTCGGAGACTCTTATGTGTTGTAGATGTAACGATATCACAAAATTCAAAAGGACTGACACATTCCTGCAAACATCAATAACTGAAAAACTAAGGAAACGGACACACTAAAGATAACCAAAAAACACCAACATACCCAGCATACAAAGCTTTCAAACAAGTAAATTAACGTCACACATATTAGTCATTACACATCCCAAGGGGGGAGGGGAGCAACCACCCCATATGAATATAAATGCCAGCAGTAAGTTTAATAAGGTTCAATAGCCTTGTTGCCTCTACCTAGCTGATCTTCCTCAAAATTAGTACAAAAAGGAAAAAGTTTCTACGAGATTCAACCATATCAATACAGAACTGATGCTTTTAACTCAGAATAAAAGAAGCTTCTTGTGAATCCTTAGCGTTCAACCCTTCAGAAAATCAGAAGCAACCTCCTAACCTTACACTAAAATTGATTAATTATCCTGCAACCTAAAAATTATATATAAATCACAAAATGTGGCAAAAAAGCAAAACGCCAGTCTCACTACAACACATCAACAATGAAAACCTTTTTAAAAAATTAGATCGGTTGTATGAACTAATAAATCAACCCCAATAGTCGTCCACGTAAATTCTCCATTCATTTTAAATATCAACTATAAAATGTAAATCTAAATTCTTCAAATATTTTTTGACTCCTTTTCCATTCTAACCCTCCATTTATCTTGTATCTTCTTCGCCCTCTATTTCTATTCCTAAATTCCAACTTCTTATCCTCCTTACTACCGTCATTGCACTTGCATATGCCTGAACCAAACGCTTCTCTTTCATCTAACCTTCAATATGGCACTGAAACCTGTAATGCAAGGGTTTCGGATGTTTGGTGAAGAAACAAATGAACAAAGAAGCACAAAAACAGAGCACAACACAATAGAAGAGCACACACAAAATATATGAGGTATCTAAGGATACCTCCCCCTCAAAACAACTTTCTTATCATTAATATACTCAACAATACATCAATGACAAGCCTCACAACCTTTGAGAACACTCTTTCAAAGTAAACACCTCACTTTTCATGGTGGTTTCACTCATACACACTAATACAAGAACTCTAATGGATGAACCCTAGTTACCTCTTGTGTATTAGCCTCTCTACATGCTCCTAATAATGTCCTAAGACCCTTATATATAGCCTAAGACATATTATAACCCTAAGACCAAAGGCCTTGAAGCCCAAGCAATTTTCGCAACAAAACAGAATAGCGTCAGAATTGGGGTCCTGTACTTCTCGAGAGAGAGCCGGGCCGCTCAACCCGGTCGAGTGAAGACTTCACGGTGATTCTGACTTTGCTCGAGGGGTTGTCTTGGTCGTGCAACATTTCCCTCGATCATCAACGTTAATCACTTGATCAAGTGATCCAAAGCTAATTCTCCCATACTCCATTGCACACACTTCATCTCTCAAGTGTGCATGCCATTGAGTATGCTACAAGATGATCAAAGCCATCTCTATCGTGAGAGTTGGCTCTTGCTCTAACAAAACCTTCTCTTATGTCTCCATTCAATCCTATCCCAAGTATTCTTCCCTCATCAACAACACTAGACGCTAAAACCCATATCATTTGAGCACGAAAAATAAAAAATGAAGTAAATATCTTGATCAATACGAGTGAGCACATCCACAAGCAATTGTTCCATAAGTCAAGTCCAAAGACAGGATGAGATACAAAGATAGTGCAATAAAAGTGAATAATATAGAAAAACAGCACAAAATCGAACCTTAGCAGCAATAAGGCCACTGATTTGAGCCATATCGCACATCAAAACGGCACCACACTTATCAGCAATCTGCCTCAACCTAGCATAATCCCAATCACGAGGATAAGAACTACCACCACATATCAATATCTTGGGACGAAAATCAAGAGCCTTATCCTCCAGCTTTTCATAATCCACATACCCAGTTTGAGGATTAACCTTATAAGATAAGCTCTCAAAAAATATTGAAGCTCCAGACACCTTTCTCCCATTCGGAGTATAACAACCATGACTTGTATTCCCTCCAGAAAGGGTGTCCAAACCCATAATTCGGTCTCCTGGTAACAGAAGTCCGGTGTAAACAGCGAAATTCGCAGACGTACAAGAATATGGCTGAACATTTACACCCCAATTATCCGAACAAAGATCGAAAGCTGCCAAAGCTCGCTCACAACATAGAGTTTCAATGTCATCTATGTACTGATTTCCACCATAATATCTCTGACCAGGCATTCCTTCAGAGTACTTATTGGTCAAAAAACTACCCAACGCTTCCATCACAGCTTTGCACACGAAATTCTCAGACGCAATCAATTCAATCCCTTTACATTGTCTTAGCTTTTCTCTTTCCATAATATCAAAAATCTCAGGATCAGCCAATCGCAACGACTGATTCCCCCACGATTTAACTGCAGAACGACGCAATTCAAGGGCTGAATCGACAGATACACGTTTGGCGGTAGAAGTAGAAGAAGACAACGAACCTTCCCTACGACGCCGTTTCAAACACAAGGAATGACCCAAAATACGGACCTCTTCAACCTTATCATCATCATCATCATTAGCATCCTCTCTATCCTCAGTATCTTCATCAACTAATTCTCTCTCATTAACTATCCCTTTATCTTCATTCCTGCAACTATTAGCAGTTTGTTCCAACAATTGCAGAGGAATGGATGAAATCGGTGTGGATGACTCGCGTAACCTCGAATCAATCTGGAACGAAATAGAGTCATCAGTGATTAAATTTCGATTCGAGTTAGGGTTTGGAGGACGTTGAGCTGAAGAGTGAGATAAAAACCCTAAAGAGAGATTAGATTGAGAGTTCGTCAAATCCATGAATTTTTCTTTGGAAATAATAATGAATTCAGAAATTATTGAAAAATCAACAAGAACAGAAACAAAGAAGAAGGGAGTTAAGATTGAAGAATGAAGAATTGGAAATGGAGAGTGGGAAAATCAAGGAAATTGCCATTAATGGCGGATGGGAAGAACAGGGTTGTAAAGATGAGGAAGAGGAACGTACAGTAAAGGAGTATTCAAGGGATGGAAATTGAGAAATGAGAATTCATTCGTAGAACAAGACGGGTGGGGCCGTGGGGGCTGGGGGGACGATGAGCCGATGATGCACCTGAACTTTTTTTTTTCTTTCGGATTTTCTTTTTCTTTTATTCTCATGTTATTATGTTTCACAAATTATTCCTCTTAAACTGATTTTTTTTTAATTAATTTCTTAAGTTTAGTCCGATTTATAAGGGGTTATCATTTAAAAGTTTGATCTTTCTTTTATTTAAAATTTCACGGATAATCCTGAGTTTTGAGTCTTTTACGTGTAACTAAAACTTTTAAAAATTCACACGGTAACTTTGAGGTTTATCAAATTGTTCCACCGTGACCTTTTTGCACATAAAACATTAGCAAATGTTAATTTCGAAGCTTTAAGGTTGTTATGTGCCTATTTATGCGACTCACCATTTTAAATGCCATCAATTTTAACATTTTCCCTCAAAACAAAAACCCTAACTTCATCATTTTTGGATTTGGGGGGAAAAAATATGATTTGGATGAAAGATGGTAGATTTAGGATTTATGTTTTGGTGGAAAAGGTTAAATTGATGGCATTTGAAATGGTGAATAACATAAATAAGCATACAACAACCTTAAAGTTTCAAAATTAATGTTTGTTATCGTTTTATGTGTAAAAAAGGTTATGATAGAACAATTTGGTAAACCTCAGGATTACCGCGTTGATTTTTTTAAAGTTTTAGTTAGCACATGAAAAACCCAAAACCATAGGGTTACCACGTCAAATTTCTCTTCTTTTTCTTAATAAAGATTCGACCTTTATATGTCTTTATCTTCTAAAGGTTCTATAAATTTTTTCTTCATCTATCGGATTTCCCAAAAAAAATCATGTATCCAAATATAATTATTATTAATTTTTAAAATTAAATTAAAAACTAAAACATTGAAAATAGGTTTACTTGGGGGTAATTATTGATGTTATTGATGTATGATTCTGAAATAGCCCAAACTAACGTAAACAGTATAATATTATTGTCCACAACACAGCGAAAGACTTATAGTGGTATGGACTGAATTCGACTTGTGATTCGATGATCACAACAAACTAATATCAGAGTTATTTAAAACTTTTTACCTAAATAAGTAAATACTATTTACAAAATATTATGAAATTATTACAATTTAATTTACGAATAACTAATTTACAAAATGTATTTCCAAAAGAAGTCCTCGCCTCGCCCATAACACATAATACATGTAGGCATTCTTTCCACCGCAAAGCTAACCTGAAAATGGATCTATCCCCATCAAAGACTGTCAACAATTGAATTGTTGAATGATCCAACAAACTATTATATTTTATATACAAGTCGTCAACAGACATCTTTAATTACATTATTTATTTGCTCAATTGGTAACTCTTTATAAAAGTTTAATTTACCAAAACTTAAACTCTTTTAAAATACCGTTTGGTATCGACATAATCACGACTAAGAACCTTTGGTTCATAATGAATCAAAATACGGTTATAACTTTACAAGTTAATAGCAAAAATCAAAATACGGCTATTACTTTACAAGTCAATAGCGAAACAATATGACAAATGAAACATATGATTTCATTTGCGAAACAAACAAAACTTTATATACCAAACGTATTTATTCAAGTCTCATTAAAACAATGATATAACAACACTTAAAAACGTGGGAATCTATGGACCATTAGAAAGTAGGCTTAATCTAAATCCTGAGAACACAGGTGATCGTCATCACCGAAAATACGGTTCTTGCAAGAACGAAACGGGATCGGGGGCTCGAGACCGATCCGAATAACCATTACCTATTATCAAGTTATAGGATTTCACAATAATCCGAATATAAATATCCGTTGCCAATTCTCAAAAACGGACATTTTTCAATGTCAAACATCTCAATATAAAACGAATCAATAAATCACTTGATTTTCTTTGAAATCAATAGCCATAACTCATTTTCATAGTACAATATATTTAAAAGCTTATATTTACAAAACATAATTTGATCAAGGACTAGAAGAAAATTCAAACGAAGTCAAAATCCAAAATTTCGAACACCAAAAATCAAATTAGAAAACCAAATAACTTTATTGATGCATTTGAACAAACACCTTGTGTGCATCAATTTATAACGCCAAAAGATAACAATCCAAGCTCTCTTTTTCGTCACCATCAATAATACTCAACAAACTCATACTATCCATAATTACCCAATAAAGAAACATAAAACAATCTTAAATACTTGATCAAAGAAATACCCAATTGAAATCCCAATTTGAACAATTAATCTCATGATTGGTTATTCTCGATTTTCATGACAATCTGTTAGTATTTTGGTCATAACTCTCTCATACAAACTCATTTGGGGGCGATTGAAGTGGCTACGCGACCCTAACTCAGAGCTCTACAATTTTTATGAAGACACTAAAACTCAGAAACAATTAGAACGGCCTCAAAAATAGCAAAACAAAAAACTCATTGTCGATTTTCATGATAGCCTGTTAGTATTTTGAACATAACTCCCTCATACGAACTCAGTTTGGGGCGATTTATGTGCCCACGCGACCGGGACTTGGAGCTCTACAAATCTTATGAAGATACCAGAACCCAAAAATAATCAAAACGGACCCGAAAATGGCCAAAATAGATTATTGAGTTTCTGTCAATTTCCAAAATACTAATTCTAATACTAGAAACCAAATAACCCAATCAACCAATACTATTCAACACTAAGAACAACCAAATTACTAATTGAATTCATATACTCATCAACACTTTGTAATCCACCCAAAATCAAAGATCTACTTCACTAATCCAACCAAAAAGAGCTTCCACCAAAAGAACCTAACAATTATATATATAAATGTCAAATTAATGGTTCTATTAACCTTTAAATCAACATACACATAAAAGGAGGAAGATGAATATGAACTCACTATTACCAAAAGAGGATGGAGATAAGGTTTTACTTGATTTCTTCAATCCCATAATTCTATAATTTCCAAAACAATCCCAATTAGCTTCCACTTGCTCAAGAAACCAGATTATTCAAGAAGAGTAGCTTGAATTTCTTCAAATCCTAGCTATTGGGGATTTCTAATATGATGAGATTCTATGTTTTTGTTTTCCAGAAATTTGAGATGGTAGAAAAAGGAGATGAGTATTGCTTTGTAAACTTTATACAGATTTCACTTAATGATATGTTTGCTTGAGATGACTGGTGAATATTAGATGAGCCATAGGTTTAGGTGGCTAAATTAGGAGTGATATGGCTTCCTACACATATTTATCAAGTATGAGGTGTATTAATATCCATATTTTTCGTCGTATAATTTATTTTGTCCCTACAAATAATAAAACTTATATCTAAATTCGTAGTAAATTTTAACTTTTAAAATGACAAACTCATTTTACTTATTAAAATAGTAATTTTTAACAAAGACGTTTTTATATAAGTGTTTCAGATTTTTCACAACCTGATTTGGTGGTGGTGGTGGTGTTGGGGTGGAAGAATGGTGGTGACTGGGGAGGAGTAGGGAGAGGTTGGGGAAGAAAGGTTTACTTGGGGGTAATTGGGTATTAGGTTACATTAATGAATTCGATTGAAAGTCAAAGATCATTTAGAATGATCAATGGTCATTTAGCAGGTCATCCGATGAAGTGGCTTTATTGATGTCGTGTTTGGTAATTTGAAGATTCTTGTTTGTAAAAAAAATAAAAAAATTCAAGGTTGTTTATTCTAAAATGTCTAAACTTCAAGGCTGCAGTTTGCAATTGGTCCAATTTATTAATAAATGTTGTATGCAATGAGGTTTTTCTTTATATTTATCAAATTTGAAATTATTTGATCTAATTTATTAATAAAATTTCAATAGTAGCTGGCAAAATAAATCAAATACTCTTATAATTTAGGAAAATTACATAAAAATGAATAATTTAATTTAAATTCAAAACAACAGTGCATTGTAAAATAAAATACTGAATAATCATGTAAAAACAGGAATTTGTGGAGAAATTACACACACTGAAGAAATAAATGTAAATAAACATAATTCACTAATTCTTTATTGATTGAGACCGTCTCACCATGAGACGACCTCAATTTGGTCAGCCCAAAGTCTTTTGAAAAAAAGCTGCTCTATGTGCAATTCATATTTCATTGTTTTTGAATTTTTTGCTAATAGACTGCTTATATGGGGTCATTTCACTATAAAACGGTCTTATATAAAACTTGCTGGAATAAAAAGAGTCTTTAAATAAAAAAAATACAATGAATTACAAGTCAAAATTGAAAATTAGTTTTCTAAACACTTCTTTATTTTTCACTTTGATTATAAACATTTTATAAACGAGTCTATTCCCAGATTATGGCTAAAAAAAAGACTAATTCTCACTTTGCATTTTTTGGGAAAGTATTTTCCACAATACCGTCCACGTGGAAAATTAATTTTTTTTTATTTTTTCAGACAAAACCGCCACTTGAGATGGCGGTTTGCCTTAAGCACAAAAACGCCACATGAAGTGGTGGTTTGGTCAAGGCAAACCGCCATCTCAAGTGGCGGTTTGGTCCAGGTAAACCGCCACTTCATGTGGCGGTTTGCTTGTGGCCTGATTTTTTTTTAATTTTTTTTTTCTTTCATTTTAAAATAGTGAACGCAACATGCATTAAAGTAGTTCAATACCATCTATTCCATAATAATCAATTACGAACCGACTTGTTTTGAAAAAAATAATTATGAAAATAATACAAAGATATATTACAATTATGGAAACTCATACAAGAAGTTGAAGTCATATAAGAATATACAAAGTTTGTTAAACTACAACCCCCGGCCCCTTTTGTTTTGCGCACCGGTGGATGATGATGGTGTGAACTCATCAACCTCCGCAATGACATTAAGAGCAGGAGCTCGTCGTTGACTAGCACGCTGATATGTGATAATCCTTTGCGGAGGCAATGGATGTGGAGGAGGAGTGTTGATGGAAGCCGGGGGAACGAACGGCGACATAGTAGCGGATGTCGATGGCGATCTGGAAGACCGACCTCGAGTAGATGAGCGCTGGCGACCTCTTGTGGACCGAGAACTGGATCCTTCGGAAGAGCTACCTCGATGGGCTGAACTCCTTGGAGAAGGAGTGTGGAATGTGTCATCTACCTCGCCAATGACGGGTGGAGTCGGTATGAGGTACTCATAACCCGTTTGACTCAATGCATCGGTCAACGACGCGTTAATGGAGCCTAAGGTCTGAGAACATAACCAATGCCCCACGTCAACTGGCGATGTAGCGGCCCCTTGAATCGTGTCATTACATTGTGAGCACCGATCGGATGCGCTCAGCCTGTTTGTTATCATTATATTGTTAAAAGAGTTACTTAAAACTATTACTATTTGTTATGAGTGTTGAAAGAAAACGTACCAGTAACGTAGATGTCGGATGGTAATGTGATCCTGGCTGCGCAAATGTGGTGTTCGTTAGGTGTAATATGGAGATACGCCTGTACCAACTCATGTACATAGCAGAGCTATGACCTGTGAAGTTATCTCCTCCAACCAATCTAGATGCTCGGTCGTTCCACGCATCTACATGCGATCTATGTCGTACGAGGTAGTTCTTGTCCCCAGTCCTCCGATCGATCGCATGTAGTTGAGGTTGGGTGTCACAGGCTTGCGGAATTACCTGCTCTAAACCGAATTGACGCATGACACGATCCGGGAGATGTAGCTCGACGATGTCAAAGCAAATAAGAGGACAACGCGATCTCCAAATCTCGTGGCCCGATGTACATATGTGCGGTAGAGCTTCCATCTTAGCCGCTGTGTAAGGCTGCCATGTCATCTGTAATAGAAATCAATATGCTTAGTAATGTATACAATTTATTCATAACTAATACAAATAGTAAATGTTACTAACCTGTTCGTCCCGTTGTCGATCTAGTGCGTCCTTGTAGTAGACGAGAGTATGTGGGGAGTGGGATCTCGAAAGATATACGCGAAGCCAGCTGCAAACAAATAAACATTGATTAACATTTTCATCTATCATAAAATAGTGAAATTATGAATTTGAATAGTGAATTGAGTGTTGCTACCTTACTGCCAAAGGATCCATCCCGCGCCGATGCTGTGACCCTAATATCGGTTCAAAATCATCCGCGTCATCTTCCTGATCATGTTGCCCATCCGGTGGAACCGTCCGAATAATGGGCCTCCCTATATGAATGTGCTCCATTGACCATATCTGTAACAACATCAAGCATTCACCCATGTCCTTTGCATCCTTACGAGATGCTCGACATAAGTTACGATACAAATACGCTAGGGTAGCACTTCCCCAACTGTACTCATCTACGCGCTCCAAGTCTCCCAGTAGAGGGAGATAGATCAACTGTACCGAGTCGCCGCTCTTGTCCGGAAACAAGATGCATCCAAACAGGTACAAGATGTAAGCTCGGGCATGTCTGTCAACCGTCACATCATCTGCATCATCCTCAAGCGCGCTAAAATGCTGTCGGAGCCAAGTCAGCTTCAATGACGATCCAACGATGATCTTCGGCTGTGAGGGGTCTTGAGGATTTTCCGGCCAAACCCCTAGCAGCTCATGTACTAATGCTGGCCAATTTCCCTCCCCATGACCAATGACTGCTTGTCCTTCAACCGGCAGTCCCATGATAACTGCCACATCTTGCAACGTGATCGTTGCCTCGCCAACTGTGAGGTGGAAGGTATGTGTCTCCGGCCTCCACCTCTCCACCAATGCAGTGATAAGAGCTCGATCGAGCTCTAAGCCCCCGCCCAACAACCGGTGAATGTATCTGAAACCAGCTAGCTCGACTACGTCTAATACCCTGTCATCCACCTCCCACCGTAACGTACTCGCCTGGTAGTGCTGACGAGTAACCAATTGGGCAGTGGAGCCCTCCCACGCAGCTACGCTCCTGTGTGTCGCCTGAAGCGTAAGCACTGATGGATCAACTGGGCCCGGCATCGCCATGATCGCTGTTACGTGTTTTTCATCGCCATAAGTGTTATAAAAATCATAAAAATATCATGACTTCCCTCGCATTATCCAAATTTGCAACCAATTCAACATGTTTTTCAATGGGATAATGATCTTTCATGTGATATCCCCACCAATTTGCAACCAATATCATGACTTCCTCACCCCAATACACTATAACGGGAAGTGTAAATTTGAATACAAGAATTTGTGATACTAAGGTATTAGAACACTTATTATAAGGTTCATTTCAAATATAAAAGCTAAATATACAAAAACCATTAAACTAACCCTACAAACTAATAAACTTTCATTGAAGCATTTCATCAAACACTTTATATGCATACTAAACAAATCCTAGAATTCTAAGTACAAATGTGTAAAACGTAAGCTTAAATCATGAAAACAATAGAATGTAACAAACAATTAACGTTTTTATAACTTCAATTCAAAACAATAATGAACAAAAAAACAATTTGCATATTGAACAAAAATTAGGGTTTTATTCATACCTTAAATGAGGATGAAAATGAACTAATACACAAGGAGAAGATGGAAATGTAGATGATTAGCTTAGTTGAATGAGAGGAATTGTAAATTTGAAGTAAATGAGAGTGAAGAATTTTTTTTTTATAGGAAAACCGGCAGCAACAATGGAATGAAGAGCAAAATGGAATACAGTGAAGAACTCACGACATTCTGTTCTTTTGTACTGCTACCAAACCGCCACTTCAAGTGGCGGTTTACTCCACATTAATTTTTTTAAAAAAAAAAAAAATAAAAATCACAAAACGCCATTTCAAGTAGCGGTTTAGTTAAGATCCCTAAACAAAACCGCCATTTCATGTAGCGGTTACATTAAAAAAAAAAAAAATTTCTTAAACCAATCCTACGTGGACGGTAAACTGGGATATACTTTCCCATTTTAAGGAAAGTGAAAATTACTTTTAAATTTGGCAATATTATGAGAATAGACTCTTTATAAACACATTTGTATGTCCGGTCCCAAACTCACCTAAATCAAAAATCAAAAAAAAAAAATCGCAGATCTGTGGTTATTTTTGGTAAGATTTTGCCAAATTGTTTCTTTGATCCGGACGAGAAAAACCCTAAAACACCACTCATAAACATGACTTAAACTCAAACCATGCTACTTGCTGAATTTGGGAGCATCGATTGACGGTTTTCTTAAAATTATCAGGAGAATCAGTGTAAAGCAATAATAATCATTCGAATTTGTGATCGTATTCGTGTTCTTCAATGGTGGATGCACTCTCTTGTATTCCCGCACCTGTACTTCGTAACCTTGCAGATAAACTGTATGAAAAGAGAAAGAATGCTGCAATTGAGGTTCTTTTTAACACCTTAATTTGATTTTCCAAGTTTTTTACTGGTTTTCTTCACCTGACATGGTAATATTGTTGTTCTAGGTTGAAGGAATTGTCAAACAAATGTCCAGTACTGGAGAGCATGAGAAGATTACGGCTGTGATCAAGTTATTGACTGATGAATACACCTTTTCCCCTCAGTCTAATCATCGAAAGGTTTAAATATTTAGTTTTTGGTTCTGGAATTTCTTGTTACGAAGGAATTTACTTATTTTTGGTATTCTTTTTTAGGGTGGCTTGATTGGATTAGCTGCGGTAACTGTTGGTTTGACCTCGGAAGCTTCTCAGCATCTTGAAGTTAGTTTTCACTTAATTTTGTTCACTTTCAACTCTTGATGCAAATGAAAACCTGTTTTCTATTATGGAGCTGAAGTATATTTTTATTAGAAGATGAAGGACTACACGTTTCCACTTACTATACCTTTTAGTGGAATGTTTCAATGATTACACTATGTTTGGATAGGATGGATTGGAATTCCATCATTTTGGATACCAATAGGGTAAGGGACAAAAATGGATGGAAGGAAATTGGAAGGAGGAACTGCAAACTAAATACTTTTGACATTGAAAATATTTAGAAGGAAAACACACTAACCGCTCCTCCCCATCCCTTTCCTTTCAAAAATATCATCCAAACATAGTGTTAGGGGCATGTTTTTTGTGTCTTACATTTGAGGATGATTACAAGAATAAAACCTCATTAATTGAACATTGTCTTTTTAATGTCCTTTTGTAATGTCCTGGGTTGACATTTGTTTGGACTTTGGAGGTGTTATTGTGAGAAGATTATTGTGCTTTATGTTGGCATTGTTGATACATTGTGCACAACTTTAAGATTGAGGTGTTGAGTTTTTCATCTCATATTAGAAGATCGTTAATGGAATTTATAGCTTTTGAAGCAACAGTGTTGAGCTTGAGCATGTAACTGTTGATGCATATGTTAATAAAAGGATATGGTTTCAATGGGAATGCATCAAAGAGAAATGAGGTAATTTTTAAGGGGAGTATAGGGAGTTGTAATATTTTGTCCTTTAGTGTAATATGTGAAATATTAAATAAAGAGAGAGATTGATTACGTGTTATATATTCAAAGAGAGTTTAAATTTGTGGATGAGATCAAAAGAAGGTGGTGGGATCTGATTTCAATTAATGAAATGATGCAAAATGAGTGAGACAACCAAAGATACAAATTGAGAGGAACGAAGGGAGTATATTATTCAAGAAACAAATGTGACTATTGTATGACACTTTGACTTGGAATTCTTTTAGCAACTGTTAGTGTTATTGGTAGTTATCAACCGTGCTAGTAGTTTGTACCTTTATGAGTAGCTACTTCGTTGTTTGTTATTGTATTTTGAACTGCATCGACAATGTTAAATTAGTGTAAATATGTATACTTTCCGAAGGTTTGTGGGTCATGATAACGAAGTGTATGCCACGTTAATATTAATATAGTCTAAAATATACTTGAGGAAGTACGCACTAAAGCTAGGACCTACTATGGTGCAACTATATTTTTCAATCATGATTGGTCTATATCAAGATTCTATATATGCCATTTTAAGCGATTTTGAATGAGATAACTGAAACTCGAATGATTGTAAATTTCATGGTGAATGTTGTTCATTGTAAACATCTACAAAATTAGAGATCCATTTTATACCCTTGTTTTTTAAAAGCACGCCACCTATACGTGAGGAGCACCATGGCGACCAAAAACACGCCTTTGAGACTCAAGGCGCAACGTAATACAAGAGGTGAGGGACAGGCGCGGGCATCGCACGCCTCCTGTATGAAACTTTTTCTTTTTGCTTTTTCTAAGTTTCAGTTACTAAAATACTTATCTTTGCTTGATTTACTGAATTGTCCTTGTAGAAATAGTTGCTTATTAAGAAGAGAAAAAAGCCTCTTTCTTGCCCTACCAAAAGTAGATGAAATAATGTTCTTCTCTTTCACAAGTATGTCGCCACTCTTGATTAGATATTCTTCTTCCCTTTTCTTTTTTCGTTTTATTTTCTCTCTATAGCTTCTTTCTCTTTCTATCTCTTTCTTTCCTCTCGATCTCTCTCTATCTCTGTTTATGCTATCATTTAGTTTTGTTTGTGCTTGTCTTGACATCAGTGTACAATGATTTCCTTTCTGAACAATGATTTTATCAAAACCTGTTGCCTCTTCATACCCTTTGGATCCTGCAAGAGAATATTGTCAACTTAGAACTATATTATCTTATGGCTTTATCTGCTAAAGTAAATTTATCTAATTTTAAGTTGTAATAATATGAATATCATGTTGTTTTAAGTACTAAAAATGTTTTATAATTGATTTTGGAGCCATTAGAGAAATTGTGCTCCTCGCTTACAAAAAGCCCACACCTTCACCTTGTGCCTTGCACCTCGAAAAAAAGACCTTTTGCACCTCAGCGTGCCTCATGCCTTTTAAAACTAAATCAATACCAAGTAAGCATTTTATTAGGAGTTTTCAAAAGTATTTTAAATGTTGTGTAAAAGTACTCTTAAAACCTGTATTTGTAACTTTAGAGTTTTCAAACTTTTCATGGTGACTAAAATATTAGTAGCCTTGTCTTAAATGCATGAGATATCATGTTTTGATCATTATTTTGATGATTTTAATATTGACTAATAATGTAATGATTAGAAAAACACGTTGCGGACTGAAAAGTCTGAAAACCATTGTAGAACAAACCTTACAACTTACAATGAAAAACCCTTTTTTGGATTAGGAATTGGAAAGTTCAAGAATTGTTATGGAAGTCTTTCTCCGTGGCTTGTGAATGCCGTATGAGGATGCTTATTTTTTGGTAGAAGGGTTGTAGTGAGTGAGAATAGTACACAACAACTTGTCATTGTCAAGTGTATGCAAATTTACTCATATAATGACAAAGAGGTTGTTTATGAGAATCTTGGGTTAGCCTAGTGGTTGAATGTTTTCCTTTTCATTCTTGTGACATGGATTCGATTCTCATCACATACAAGAAGGATTAATCACCTTTCCCCCATAACCTAGAGGGACCCTTCTCCCCCTTACGTGTAGGCATTCTTTAACCTATTCTTGAAGTAAAAAAATGTAGTTTCTTATTGATCCTTGTAGGAAGAGTGTGAGACAAATTGTATTGCTTCTGGTGCACCAAGGTGCGTGGCGTAATTGGGTACTTCACATAGCCATTAGGTCTTTACATAAGGCATAAGGAAGAAGAAAATTCCAAATTGGCACAGATACTCGCAGTGGAGCCCTTATTACCGCCAGGGAAGGCCTTTTACCTTTTTAAAACTAATATTAATATTATCTTACATTTCAAAAGGGAAGAACGAATTCCAGAGAATTTTTTAAAGTTTATGTGAGGTTATTTTATTTATTAAACATGATTTATGATTGATTGGGTTGTGTATTTGCCAAAAATAATTATTTTACTAATTATATTCATCTTTACGTGGATAAATATAAATGTGTTTCTGTTAAGAGAATAAGGTGGGGTAACGTAAGAGATCCTTAATTGGTGAAACTCAAATAAGAAAAGGAAAAGGCGGACTTGTGCTGAATTTCTTTATGCTGAATTTCTTTATACAACATATATTTCTGATGGAACTATATGGACAATTGAAGTTACTGTCTGACATTAAATAAGTTGAAGTGAATGGCTTTTGTTTGCTAGAATCTATATGATAGATATGTATTGTGTAGAAATTAACATTATACATGACTCGTTTGTTATTTACTGGTATTAATGTTTGAATTTTTTTTATTATGTGAGAACAGTGACATTTCTCTCCAAAAAAAAAAAATGATATGAACTATGAAAGTAGTTATTGACATTTCGTAAACGCCATATTGTTTCTCAATCAACGGAGATTTTGGTCATTATAAAATTTTTGAAGCTTGTGAAAATTATAAGGTTTTCAATTGTACTTTGTATATATTGTGGTTGATATCTATAGCAATTCTACACAATATCTTGAGACGTTATTTACTGCTGTTACTCATCTCAACTTTCAGCAAATTGTACCTCCTGTGCTCCAATCCTTTTCTGATCACGATAGTAGGGTTCGGTATTATGCATGTGAAGCCTTGTATAACATTGCAAAGGTGAGTAGGTTATTTCTTTTGTATTTAAAACTTTATTCATGTGTAGAACTCACATTTTATTCGTTTTTTTTTCAGGTTGTAAGAGGGGAATTTATTGTGTTCTTTAACCAGATTTTCGATGCTTTATGCAAGCTGTCTGCTGATTCTGCTGCTAATGTGCAGAGTGCTGCCCATCTCTTAGATCGGCTTGTAAAGGTTATTGTTCTCTCATCTCTGTTCAATACAAAAGATACTCATCTAAATCTTGAATGTGGTAATTAATGATAAACCTCAATTTTTAGCAGGATATTGTAACTGAAAGCGATCAGTTTAGGTACCTCATCTAATTTTTTCTCAAGCTGTATGTTTTATTTGATGTTAATGAAACATTTCTATCCCATTTTTTTCTCTTTTTGGATAATATTTTGTGATTGATACTTTTTGGTGTTTTATGAAGCATTGAAGAATTCATACCTTTGCTGAGGGACCGCATGAACGTGTTGAATCCTTATGTTCGCCAATTTTTGGTTGGGTGGATTACTGTCCTGGACAGTGTCCCTGATATTGATATGCTGGGATTTCTTCCAGATTTCCTCGATGGTAACTGCATAAATGATTTAGTACTTCTATCTCTTTTTTAGCTTGACTTTCTTAGTTTAAGTGTTTGATTTCAGGTTTGTTTAATATGTTAAGTGATTCTAGTCATGAAATACGTCAACAAGCTGACTCAGCACTATCGGAGTTTCTACAGGAAATTAAGAATTCCCCAGTAAGCCACTCACTGTTCGCGTTTATGTGTTATATATTCTTTTAAATTGTGTTCGGATCTGAGCGTTTGTGTCAAGAACAGTTGTCTTGTTTTAGGAACAAATTTGGTTATCTTTCATCTTTTGTTTTTCCTGATTATAGTGTTATTTCAAAGTCTGTAGACTACGGTCGCATGGCTGAAATTTTGGTGCAAAGGGCGGAAGCTATTGACGAATTTACTCGTCAGACTGCCATTACTTGGGTACGCATTTTATTTATGGGGGAACTGATATTTCTCAGTACTAGAGTCCAACATTTTTACTTCTCTTGGTACCTATGTACTTCATATATCCAGTATGACTATGATAGTTTGTTTATTACTATGTTGATATGATGTGGTATTTTATCATTGCAGATTAATGAGTTTGTAAAATTAGGTGGGGATCAACTTGTTCCATACTATGCGGATATTCTCGGAGCCATATTGCCCTGTATTTCTGACAAAGAAGATAAAATTAGAGTTGTAAGTTGCTTTTGTCATTGTTTCTATTCTACGCTTTCAATTCTTATGACTAATGCTAAAGCATGAATTTTCTCCAGGTTGCTCGGGAAACCAATGATGAACTTCGCTCCTTCAAGGTTGCTTCAGGTGAAGGTTTTGATGTTGGAGCAATCCTAGTTGTTGCGAAGGGGTATGGTTTATTTCATCTAGAAGAATCTTAACTCTAAGACCTTGAATTAGACTTCAAAATTTGCAATTTCTTTCTATTATTATGTATTCCTGGGATCTTCCACTGTGAAGCCATTGAAAAGTTCTGCTTATGTTTTCTTATATAGAAATAGAATATATTTTTTGCAAGTGAGTTTCTCTTGTAGTTCTTATGAGAAGTAGTTGATTATATGCCTTTTTTGCAGACATTTATCCAGTGAATGGGAGGCTACCCGTATTGAAGCGCTGCACTGGATTTCAGCTCTTTTGGACAAGCATCGTGTTGAGGTACCTCCTTAAATCTCTACCTTAACAATTGGGTGTAAATTGTGTGGTCTATTTTGACTTTTTTAATAGATTGTCTTGCATTGTTTTCTTTTTCTTAACTTCCTAGTATACTATGGTAGAAAATGTTGTCCCATTAATATGATACTCTGCACCTCAGGATATATTCTTTGTGGAACAACTATTAATTATTATTTAATTATTTACTGGATAAGTTATATGTTGCATTTTTTATCTGTCAAGCAATAGTGTAGTGTCTTAAGTATTATAACAGGGTTACCTGTTGAAAACAACTATTTGAACATTTTTTCTCGTCTATAAATCTTTATTTTATTGGTGCTCCAATGTTCCCTACTCCCAAGTGAAGACTTAGTTCTTCTGTAGTGCTAGGTGATTTCGTATATTTTTCTGACATATGTCATTATGCTGTCACAAAGTGGCGTAACACATACTTCCAAATAGGAAATGGAACCTGTGTATTCACTTGATGGAAATCTATTTTGATATCGGGAATATTTTCTTTCTTATTGCTGCCTGCATAGTGTAGCCTGTTTTATTACTGCTTGCTATGTCTGTCCCTGAAGCTTTAAAATTGTGCAGTCAAATTTTCTTATATCTGTGGGTACCTTAATTAACAAACACCGACGCAAGAACAATGCCAAATACTTAAATTCAACAATCAAAAATTACTAGTTGCAAAAATGGCTTCTGCTAATTGATTTATCTTTTTATGTTTTATTCTATATATTTTTTTTGTTACATAGTAAGTTGAGGGAAGAGGAGGGCTAGGTGAGTTTCGAACCAAGGACCTTACTTGGGAAAAGTGGTCCAACTGAGACTATACCCGATTCTCACTGATTAATTTATTTTTAGTTCTTTTAGAATTTGCTTAATGTCTCAGAACAAGATTTTTTAGTTTTCAATTGCTTAATATATCAGAACAAGATTTTTTAGCTTTAGGTTGTTATCATATGGTGAGTTTTACTGTTATTTAGTCTTCTTTGAATTTCATTTAGTCTTTATGGTGAAGTTTTACTGTTATTTACTCTCTTGACTTTCTTTTGGTCTTGGTCTTTTCATGGGAGGTGTTACTTGTACAATACAACTCTTTGATTAAATGACTCATTGAATTATGTGCATTTCTTTTGTAAGTAAAATTGCAAATGATTTTTGCTATCAAGGTTTTATTGTAAAACAATATCCGTGTTATTTCTAACAAGGGTAAGGTTGTTTGCCAAGAGCTATGGCTATAAGTTAAATAAGTTCATTCTGTGTGGTATCTTGGCAGCTGCCAGCCGGCTTGAGCTTTGTTAGTTTCACTTCCTTTTCGTCATCTGAATTCATCCTGGCTTGTATATATTGACCATATATAAATTCAGTTGAGTTATCTAGTCATATTTTTGGTTGTAAATCAAGTTCGTTGTAAATCAAGTTTCTTAGTCCATATTTAAACTCACGTTCCATGTAACTTTCTATTCAGATGAGGAAATGAGAAATAGAATTTCATTGAAAGGATCTTATAATTATTTTTCTGCGTTCATGTTTGCATTTCATACAATCTTGTGATCTGTCTTGTGTTGATATATTCATCAATATTTGGCCAGGTTCTATCTTTTCTAAGTGATATAGTTGATACTCTTCTCAAAGCACTTTCTGATTCTTCAGATGAGGTAACTTTCTATTCTAATTTGCATTTTTGCACATGTTTGCAAATATGCGATGCAATTTGCTCATTTTTTGCTTCAATTTTTCTGTTTTGCTCTTTGTCCCATATGAATTTGTTGTTTTGAGATTTATGACACTATTTTCGGTTCAATATTTATGACTGTGCTACTAGGTGGGATTTTCTGTGTAGTAGCTTTTAAAGTAATTTTCTTATTTATGCTAAACTCTAGTTTTGTGGCTACCATTTATGTATGTTTTTTTCTTTTAAATTAAAGTTATATTACAACCTCAAAAGAAAAGTTAACGTACAAGGGGAACCCCACTAGGAGGACAAAAAGACCCAAAAACCCTCAATGCGACAAAACAACAAACTAAGCACAGGGACCAAACGGCTACCGAAGGGAGGGCGAAGCCACTAACCTGCCCCTGCGCTCACTCCAGCACCCAAAATCCATCTGGAGATAACCAAGTCACCCAACAAACCACATCCAACTCCTACATAGACTACTCTGACAAGAATTCATCAAACCAATTGAATGTAACAAGGAAAAAAGGTCCTGCAGCCTACACTAATAATAGTACTAACAACCAAACAAAAAGTACTCATGCAACAGCAGCAACATTGGAGCCAGCAGAGAGCTGGACACAGCATTCAGCCACAGCTGCGCATCAGCCAAGAAAGACTATCAGGGGCAGCACACTCCTCCAGACCCACCAAAAGACTGCCAGAACCATGATACTACCCAACAGATACCTACCCAACACCACCGATAAGCAGCTGCAGTTGTAACAGCACACACCTCACCTGCAGAACAGAATTAAAAAGCTACACACATAACTCTATAGACATACAACATATATCAAGTTTTGTGGCTACTAAATATAAATAGGGTCAAGCAGCTAAGAACCAAGTTCAAATGAGAACCGTGAGAACCATAATCTCTTAAAAGTAACATTTTTTTTTTCTAAAAGTAACACCTTTCTATGTGAAAAGAAATTCTTTTTTTGGTCAGTTTGTTAGCTTTTTATTTTGGATTTTTTTGAAAAAATTACTATTTGAAAAGTAACACTTTTTGCCAAAAAGTAATACTTTTTGTGTAAAAGTAACTTTTTGGGCACGTTCATCAATTTTTTTGAATATTTTTTAGGGAACTTTTTTTGTCAATTAAGTAACACTTTTTTCCAAAAAGTAACACATCATTAGGCAAAAAGTAACAATTTTTTTGTTCAGGTTTTTTTGTTTTTTTTTACACCAAAGTAACATTTTTTTTGCCAAAAAGTAACATGGTTCTTACGGTTCTCATATAAGCTTAGTACTCACTATGTGTGTGTATTTATAAAAAACTCTTAGTGAGAGAATCTAGAGAGGTCATTTGCTCTCTTATGGGGTTAAGGGGTGGTTGGCCATTTTTGATTGCCCTTCCTCCCATGGGAGAGGGCTTTCAGGTCTCGGGCTGTTTGTCTCACATATGATTTTTCTGGTATATCACACTGGTTATTTGAACATGTTGTGCCCGATGATGGCAGTTTTGTTTAAGGCACTTCCTATTCCTCATCCTCAGCTGGAATATCCCCTCCTTTCGACTTCGAAGGCCTTGGAATGGTTGTTGTGTATGGTAATTACAAACCAAAAACCATTGGAGGGTTGGTTTTCCATTGGCGGTGCCCTTTAACCTCTTCTCTTCTCATGTTTGGCAGAGATGGTTTGATATGTGGACTGCCCACGAGAGATATCATGAGGCTAAAAAGTATAGATATGGGTATTCTTTGTGATGAGAACCAGTGGGATGGTGGTTTTCTTTGGAAGTTGACAGTCATGGTCTTTTTTCCCTTGTGGTGCTACTAGTGGTGGACTAGCCTCATGGGTTCTGGGCTGAAAGGCGGTGTTGGGGCTGCTCCACCCTTTTGTTTCCTATGTGACCAAGGGTGGTGACGACATAGGAGGACACGGGGGGGGGGGGGGGGGGGTGTTCAAAACTGGTGGCGGAAGCTTCCATTGCCGTTCTTTGCTGCCTGGGTTCATGAGGTTGCAGTGCGTGAAGATAATGCTTTATGAAAGCTGACCTTGGTTATCCTGGTTCTCCGATCACTCGACCTACCAAAACATTCACTTTCCGCCCCTTTAGTCGCTTGCCTAATGCGACCGGAGGAGTAATGTATTGCTGATGGAGGGGGCGTAATGGCTGGCTGCGTTTGCATAAGTCTTGAGACGCTGCAGAATCACTAAGTGGAGGGTACGAGTCCACCTCGCTCAGTTGATGGTCATATATGCACTAGGGTTTGATACGTTAGTTGGGCCTTAGCTTTTGGATGCATCCTAATTCTCTTGATTGTTTTGTAGCTGGGTCTAAATTTTTATGTTTATATTTTTTGGCTCGTTTGTTGCTTTGGAAGGCTGTTTATTGGGCTATTCCCTCTTTCGAGTTTCAGTATTGCTTACTAGGGTTTTTGGGTAGTTTTTTTTTTTAGTGAGTCAGGGTTGTTAGGCCTGAGTTCCGGTTTGATTTGGAGGGATTTTGAGTCTTTTGAACCTCTCGGAGGGCTCCCCATGTACTTCATCATTTTTTTGGGTTAGTAATTAATATACCTTTAATTTCCGAAAAAATAGAACATATATTTATTTATTTATCTATAATTCATTTATGCAATGTAAATTTTGAGGGCTCGATATAAAGCATTTTCCTTGGAATATTGTTTTTCATGAAAACTATTTTCCAATGGAAAATGAAAATGATAACTAATTTGTTTGGTTTCATGGTAAACTATTAGGGGGAAATGAAGAAGTTGTGAATGGAAGAGGGGAGAAAAATTGCTTTTGTCGAATTTTAGAGGAAAATGTTTGTAAAGGGATGGAATTTGCTTTTCCACCCAAATTTCCATTTCAATCTTCTTATCAAACCAAACAAGGTAAAATGGAGAAAATAGTTCTCTAAGAACACCGCCTGAAGAAGGGTAGCCTTGAAATTCTGATTTTTTTTCAATTATGGCAAAGAAAATATGTTAGTATCAATGATAGCCTTATGTTTCTGTGAATGAATGAAGTCTTTTTGCATCTATCTCAGGTAGTGCTGTTGGTGCTTGAGGTGCATGCATGCATAGCAAAAGACACAGAGCATTTCAGAAATCTTCTGGTTTACTTGCTTGATGCCTTTCAAAATGACCATTCTCTTCTAGAAAAGTGAGTTCTAGTATGATATTTGCTAATTCTCTTTTACTTTAGATCTAAGAACCCAATTACCTACAATGGTTTTCCAGTATTATGTGCTTATCTCTTCTGACTTTTATGATTATTTAGACGAGGTGCGTTGATAATTCGGCGGCTCTGTGTTCTACTTGGTGCTCAAACAGTGTATCGTGAGCTTTCTTCTATTCTTCAAAAGGAACCCGATCTTGATTTTGCATTTATTATGGTTCAGGTATGTATTTCTGTGCATCAAATCATGTATGCACTATGAAACTTCAATGCTGAGAAAGTTAATAAATTATAATGTAACACAAGGTAGTCTTTTTCTGGCATGAGCTTGTTCTTGATTGTATATATGAAGGTGAGCTTGAATTAGTTTTTGTTTTCTCATTTTCAGGCTTTAAATTTAATTTTACTAACATCGTCTGAGTTATCGGAACTGCGTGAGCTATTGAAACAATCTCTTGTCAACTGTGCTGGGAGAGACTTGTTTCACGCTTTATATGCTTCTTGGTGCCATTCTCCAATGGCAATCATTAGTTTGTGCTTATTAACGCAGGTAATTGATTGTCATGACAGTCTATATATTTAAGTTTAGTTTTTTTGCTTATATTTTCTTGTTTTTATTATTCATAATAGACATACCAGCATGCCAGCACTGTCATACAGTCTATGGTGGAAGAAGATATCAGCATTAAATTCTTGGTCCAGCTTGACAAGTTGATTCGGTTACTTGAGACTCCAACCTTTTCTTATCTGAGATTGCAGGTGCACACTTTCATAGTGTAATCTGGCTATGCCTTTTAATCTCCATTCAAATTTAATCTTTCACCTAGGCTTCAACACGAGGGTCAAGGATTGTTGATGTAGACCATTTGATGTTGGAAGTGGGAAAAAAATGGATTTATTTGTGAGAATTGCCTTATACAACAAACTTTTTTGCGGAAACCTACCTTTTAACGTTTTCTTCTGTGAGAAAATATGATTAAAACTTTAAATATTTTTTGCGAGGACCCACAGGTTGATGATTTCTGGTGAATTGATTTGTTTTTCCAAGAAACTACCTTTTAATCAATTTGTTTTTACCACAAACTCAATGTATCGGGAACATGGTAGACACAATTTACGTGTGGAATGGGTGCAGGAATGGTGAATATAGTGTATCTGGAAAAAAAAACATTTTGTTTGTGTGGGACTGGGATTTCGCTTTTATTTATTTATTCATTCACTTCCCAATGGAGCTTTAGCTTTTAATAATTAAAGTAATTACTGTATTGTTCTTCTGGACGTGATGAATTGCTATTGTTTTTTATTGTATGGCCCAATCCCCATTTATTTGTAAGTTCATAGTTAATTATTCTAATACATTGTACATCCTAATATGAAAACCTTAAAAAGGATGAAGTTATATTTATCCTTGAGAAAGGCAATCCTATCCACAATACCTGCAACTTTTCCGTTCCCAAACTGCATTCTCGACTTAATGCACATTATTGATTTGAAATGTACAAGTCTTTCTTTGTACAAGTCTCCCATCACAATTGGTTCGAAATGTAGGATTTGTTACTGGCATGATTTAGGGCGCTGAATTTTCAATTGTTGCACTCTTTTGATCTTCTACCTTCCTTGGCATTGTGTGTCGTTGTGTCATCGTAAGCTTGGAGAAATATGGTTGTGTAACCTGTATATCATGTTTCCTATTTCTCATTATTTTCTGTTTCAACTTACGAGTTGCTATTAAGACTGGTTCAAGTTCCAGATACCCTGAATGTTTCTTTGCTACATCTATAAAGTTTAAGAGAACTATTTCGGTGAATAACTTGCAATAGTGAAGTATTTTTTTCTGAGGATTCTACTACTTTAATGGTTAGTCCTTGTTGCTATGACTTGTGGTGGATGATGTTGTTTTCTTATTCATGGTCTGCTCAGCTTCTGGAGCCTGGAAGATATACTTGGTTGTTGAAAGCCCTTTATGGCCTGCTTATGTTACTTCCCCAGGTACCATTTTTCTATCTTTGGCACTAAGAAAACTTCACGTAGTGTTTTCTTTCACTTGTTTCCTTTTCCTCTTTTTTTTTTTTTAAAGATTTGTATTCTGTATGAGATTTTAAATAAAAAATGATGAGGAATATTGGGTTTATTTTTAATGTGGGTATTGAGACATTGATTTTAGTTCTAAATGTGTCCAATTTGGCTGTTTGGAGTGGTTTATTTTTCAGATGGTGAGTCATTTGGTTTCATCGGGTTTATTATTGTCCACTGCAACTTGCAACTATCTGATTATGAAGAACATATCTATATTAGTTGAATAATCTTGTTGTAGGGTCGGGTAAATTCAGTTAGGTCAACATTGTGCTATTTCGGAGATTAGGATCGGGCAAGTTTATTGTCCATATTGTATGCTAGGTGTAAGTCTGACAAGAAATCAATCTAGAAGTTTGAAACTAAAATTTAGGTACATAGTTCAATCGTTTTTTTAGCCTAAAGTTTCTTTTGTTTATTTTAATGGTCTTGAAAGAGAAATTCTGAGCCTTAACTTTCTTCGATATATTTTAATAGTTATTTTGACCTCCTTTGGTGCAAAAAATATTGAAGTTTCACATCTGATTGCTCCCAAAAGATAGAAATTCATGACTTTATCCCTTGAAATGTTTATTGGATTATATGGAACTTTTTGTAGGTTATAATATGAACTTCTTCTGTATATTATACTCTTACCCAATTGCTACAAGAGTGGACCCAAAATGTGCCTTTTCAGGAGTTTAATTCATAACCCTCAGTACATGTTTAAATAATCTGTATTTGTAGAGTAGAGGAAGCTATTCTCTTGGGCTGAGCTGATTGTAAGCAATGGACTGAATGATTGATGTTAAGACTTAAAGAGTGCGGTTGATGCATATAAGAGGCTTAGTACCACCGTAGAAGTGGAAGTTAATTTAATTCTCAAAACACTCCATGATATGTTAAGGATATGTCTCAAACTACCATGTGACTTGAGAAAAACTACATGTTTGGATTTATAGTGGGATGTGAGTAAACTAATGAGGAATATATAACAAACAACATATAAGATAAAGGTTCAAATAGAAGACATATCCACCTTCTTAAATTTATCCAGTGAACTCTTCCGATTCAAGCTACCGTACTTAAGTTTGGGGACACATATCTCTTTCTTTTCCACCTTCTATTTCTCACTTCTTCTACTTCATTCTTCCAAAAATTTCTCCTTGATTTTAACATTTTCACTTAAAAATTTGTCCTTCCATTTGACTATCATTGCTTATATATACCAATTGTACATGCCCTTTTTCTCACTCAACTCATTACTGCCACCGAGGGATAGTGACCAACAACTCTTCATCTATTTGACAAGATAAATTGTGGGTTGAAGTACGACGTCATTCAATCGGGACAGTGCCTGGCGTTCCTAGTGATTAAATTTCTAGATTTTGGTTGACGGAGAAATGTTAGAAATTGAGTAAGTCATGAGATACATACGTGGTGGTTTTACCACCACTTAATAGTCATACTTAGACATTTTTCTTTAGAAAGTGGCTGGTTGAAACAAATGTGCTTTGAAAAAATATTTGCTTTAAAAAGTGGTTTTGCAAATTTTTCTTATTTCAATAGGTCATGACAAACACGCGGTCAACCTATCAATTAACGGTAAAACTTTAATATAATTCGTTAAATGGTGGCTTTTTGAAATGGATATAATCATATAATTAAAATGTAATGATATATATATATGTGTGTGTGTGTGTATACATATATTCATATATATATATATATACATATGTTTTGGCAAAATGATGTGAACTATGTGTTTTTTACATTTTAAAATACGTGTCATAATAATTTTGAATAATAGAGTCCTTGAATTTATACCCCCTCAATCCCATTAACTATACATGCATAGCATAAGAAGATACATAATATTTTCATTTCTTGCACTCACGTTTTAAATTTTTGTTATCAGCAAAGTGCAGCATTCAAGATTTTGCGTACGCGACTGAAAACTGTGCCTACATATTCCTTTGTTGGTGAGCAGAAATACTGGAGTACGCCTCCAGAAACGTCGCATTCAAAGATTTCAAATCATGTGGACATCGAATTACATTATACCCAAGATGGTGTCATGATGCAGGATGGGGAGAATATGTCTAATGGAATTAATTTTGATTCTAGATTGAAGCAATTTAAGCAAATGCAGCAGGAACATCGGGTAAATGCTAAATCACAAGCACAGTTGAGGAAGTCTTCAGTCAATATGACAAAGGTAGCAACTCTGCTGTTCCCTTGGCTGCTATTTTTATACTCATGCTTTTGCCACTGCACTGTGATTCTGGAGTCATAATGTGTCGTCTGATACATTTAGGTTTCATTGGTAACAAAAGGTTCATTGAAGGCCTATGACGTAAATATGTCAGATTGATATTCTTTTAACGGCCTGTTTGGTAATCGGTACTAAATGGTGGGAATGGTAATGGAAAATTAGTGTAATTTTGGTAGGATTATCTCGTAATATGTTTAATGATCATGGTTATACTCCTTCAACATTCTCATTTTCTTCACAAAATTCATTCCAATGCATTACCATTTAAACATGTGGTATTAGGTGGTAATGAAAAATTATGACATAAAAAACGCTTATATGATCAAACTTTCATTACCATGGGAATGTCATGTACATATCATGAAAGTTTACACTACATAACATTCCCATTTCAATCATTTAGTACCGATTATCAAACGGGCCATAATTGTTTTATGTAAATAGGCCTGTCAAAAAGTGAAATAGGTGCTCCAAACCCCAAAATTTGATTTGAATGAGCCACAGAATTTGTAGTCTTGTGAGTTAGGGTGAAGTTAACAAAAATAATTATAACAATGAAAAATCTAACAAATAAAAATGAACTCTTACACAATGTCCTGCTTGTGCCATGCTTTCTTCACAACCATTGAGAATTAGTAAGTGCATTGATCTGACCCTATGAAGTGTTGGACAACGCATAAATAATGATGGGTCATTATTTTGGGCTAACATTTGAATTATGTGCCTAAATTAGAAGGTTAGAAGCTCTAGATATAAAATATGACTGGGTGCACCTAACCAGAGATTGACCTGAAGCACTGGTGTGGGTCAGGTCACTCTCTGCTAGCTAGAATGTATTACAGTATGGGTCTGATGACTGATCCAACATAACTGGAGCAAAACTTAGTTTTGCTTAAGATATCTCCTTGTATCTCATGCTTGATTCATTATGAAATATAGATCTTAGGGATGTGATACAGCCCTTATCCCATACAAACAAACTCTATAAACAAAGCCTCCAATAGCCACTGCCAATAATTCTCGGACTTTAAGCAAATTTTAGGAAGTGCCAGAAAATGGATATGAATTCTGGCATCATATGTTGGTTGAAAACATTAGCATGTGACCATCTGGTAATCCCATGGGCCATGAGGAGAGCAAGAATGTTATTGAAACCCTTGATAATTGCTGCTGGTGTTCGTGTTGCTTGTGAGGTGTTGTTTTACTATGTCCCACTGATGAACACTTGAAAGTACTTGAAGATTTTTATCTGTAAGAGAAATACTCACCCTGATATTTTACAGAACCGAAATAATTTCAATTATTCTTACCAAAATAATGGCTTTTTAATCGAGTAAATTAACCTCGCAATACCTTATGCTTGTTTTTTGCTTCACTCGCAAATACCTCATGGAATTTGCTGAACTTTGCTTCAAGGGGAATAGTTAACAAACTAATGAATTTTTCGTAAGCTATAATCTGATTTTTAAATGAAATGAACTTTTATATATAACTGATTTTCCCCCCAAAACTAAAGCCTACAAAAATTCGGAAATTTAACGAGTGCCTCCCTTTTAATTGGAAATTGAACAATAAAATAATAAACTTACACAACAATCCTCACTAATTTATGACTACCACGTAATTGCCAAAAAAATCAATTAGGACTGCCACATAAAGTAAAAACTCTATTGGGGTAATTTGTTACACTGACAAACAAATGATTAGTATGACCCAAAGATATGATGAACAGGTGTTTAGCCCCACTATATGTGCAAATAAGTAGACCCTTGATTCACTAGAGCTCCATGCAACTCAAACCTATGTTAACGTTGAAGTTCATTCTACTCGAGATGACATCTTGTTACACTCATTTGAATTTTAGGACTCTAAACTTGTATTAGTTGTGGATTCTTACCCTTTGACCAAACAAGAAAATCTCTAGTTGCAGGATTGAGCCAAAGCTAGTGTGCTTGGATTTCTTTTGATTGTTAAAGATTTACTTTCTTGAACTTACTGGGAATCATTCTTGCTAACTTTTGATATCCTTCAAAAACAATTCTGTCTAATCATTAGTATACATTAAGGGAGTGTTTGGTATGACAAATGAAAATGTATTGGAAATGGAATGGATAAAGAAAGATAAGGGTAATTTAAGTGTTAATATTATTAGTTCTTTGGTATAAAGAGATGTAAAGGGAATTTGTTTCTAGTGGGAAATGAATGATAATAATTTGGAGATATCCATTACCCTGAAAGGGATTTATAACCAACACCGTAAGTGAATCCCGTACTTAAACCTAAAAGCTCATACAAAACACCCCTTAAGAAGATGCTATCATAATTGCCACATATTCTTATGCTCAATTTTGTGGCTCTTGTTAATTGATGTGTAGGAGGTTCAGAGACCCGAGGAAAACGAGCAATCATCATCTACTACAGACACCAACCAGCCTCCACAATCCGTAAAGAAACCACCTGCACAGTTGTAATTGTAATTATTTGATAATTTCATTTATTCTGGTTGGGCCACTCTCTCGCTCCGCCTGCTTGGATCTGATTTTGGGATCTGATATTATTTCTGAAGTTGTATATTTCCTGTAATTTTTCGTTTTTTGGGTTAATTAGGGGAGGTTTGGTTGGTAGTTCACATTGAGAGAGCCTCAGGGTCATATGAAAAGCTCAATTCTTGGATTATTTGCCCTATCTATATATATTTTATATATTTTAATCAGGATGGGCAATGGTTGTTCTGCTGTCGTGGTTCCTGATGTTTTACTAAAAACCGAGGTGGGATAGAGGACTTTGCAAAGGCCGTTGAATCTGTTGCCGATTGTTTAAGAAGCCGACGTCTGATTTTTGTATATACACCAAGGCCGCTGGCGAGATTGAAAATATTACATTTTGTATTCAATATAGTGCAACGGCAACTTTGATTAAGCCAATTCTGTGCTTACTATTTTGTTGTGCTTTGGTAAGTGTAGTTAAGTGTCAAGCAATGTCAAATATTTAAAACTTGATTTTTTAAGAAAAAAAAAAATCTACCTCATTTCACATGTTGAGCTGCCTTCATACTTTATGTTTATTTGAGTTTGCTATACTTTTTATCTTGCATTGTTCATTTGATTTTGTTACATTTTTTTTTAGTGAAATCGTTATTTCTTTTAATGTTGTTTGTGTTTAATTTTGTTGATATCTACCCTCATATCCTTTATGTTCTTTTGAGTTTGTTACTATTTAGATTTTGGTTAGTTATTTGATTTTGTTATATTTTTATTTAAATTTTTGTATTATTTTTTCTCTTTAATCTCATTAACAAATTGGTTTTATCTCCATCTTATTCTTGTAAAGACACTTTCCTTATAGCAAAATCAATAGGCAGAGGCGGAGTATAATCGTCCTTTCATATTATTCACAAATAACAGTGACACAAATAGTTACTAACAGTTTAATTTTTGTATAAATACACGAAATATATTGATCTAGTGATTACTATTTGTTTTTTTTTTATAAATAAATTAACATTATTTAAATATCTATTCTCGTTACCATAAGTAAAATTAAATAATTTGATTATAAATTGTTTTTCTTTATATGTTGTATTATTTGATGCTAATTAATTGATTATTATATATTTTTATCTTATTTAGAAAAATATTATTTTTTGATATCTGGATTTTGATTAATAACACTTAATCACCGATATTGGGGGAATAAAATAGCATGAAAGTATGTCAAGTGTTATAGTAGGTTTCTTGTTTAGTACTCCTATACGAATTTATTATTATTATTTAAAATATCATTGTTTTATAATTTTTTACGCAAAGAAGATTTTCATAGTCAGTATATTTTTTGGATTTGACTTTTTTTAGAATTTGACTAATTGGATGATAAAATAGATTATGTTTACTAATGTTCGATTAAAATTTTTACTATCCATTTTCCTGTTTTTCCTGCATATTCTTCAATGGCTCTCTCTATAATGTAAGCATGTGCTTATAGTTGATTATGCCTTATAAATTATAATTTGTAAATTACTCCTAATATTGACTAATCCATCAGCAACAACAATAATGTCAGAGTATTGATCCCAAAAAATTAATATTGGTTATGTAACTCAACACATCAATTCCAATAATCTTATGCATAGATATCAAAAAACTCAATTTAACTCGTAAAGTACTTAATGTGATATCAAGTGAATATTGTTCAATATCAAATAAGAAAACAATGTAAAAATAATACGTCAACGTAAAATACAAATTAATACAAATTAAGAGAAGGACGAATAAAGTAACAATCTTTATAATTTAAAATTGTAACTTTCTAAAGGCAAAGTAATCATCAATTATTGTTCATTCATAAAAAATCATCAACTAATATTTATTTGCTTTTTGGTAATGGAAAATGGTTATAAGGATTTCAACTATTACCTATTTGCTTAAAATAAATCTAATTAATATTAATTTTTTTCCCAAATTATTATTCAAGTCCGCCCATTTTTAAAGCCGAGTGAATCAAGCCTGGCGGATAGCCCACCCTTAAACAACGGAAAATTTGAAAAAAATAAGGTTATTTAACAACTTAATTCCCAAAATAAGCTTCGGGAAAACTTATTTCCCAAAATAAGCTTCCGTACATCCAAGCCTAGCCTCGGGTAAAATCGTTGTTACTAACAGCGAAAGAGGAAAAAAAAATTAAAAGGCCAAAGTCGCTTTTACTAACAGCGACTTTGGCCTTTTTA
Source organism: Amaranthus tricolor (assembly GCF_026212465.1). Lineage (NCBI taxonomy): Eukaryota > Viridiplantae > Streptophyta > Magnoliopsida > Caryophyllales > Amaranthaceae > Amaranthus > Amaranthus tricolor. The sequence goes on along the minus strand of NC_080054.1, from coordinate 26,187,235 downwards.
TTTTTTCCAGATTGCTTCTTCCTCATTTCAGTTCACGCCTTCTCTTTGCCATTGAGGAACATTGTTGAGCTCTGTTTCTCCTTGCACCATTAAAATCAACTTCAATCCTTCAACTAAACTCATCAAATTTCAAGTTTGTACCAGTAATTAGTTATTTCATCTTCCTACATTGACGTAAGGTACTAATTTTTTGTGTTTTTTTTCCATATTCGAAAAAATTAGGGTTTACTTGATTTTAATGAACTTTCACATGAATGTAGGTTTTTAAACTTCTAATTTACTAATTCTTGTTCATCTACAGCTTATTGAGGTACGTTTTTAATTTAATTTTTTTTATTTGGTCTTGATTTTAAAATGTATGTCATTTATGGTGATGTTGATTTTGTATGTATTGTTGTAGAATTTGAGTCATTTCGTATGGCTGTTGTATGCTTTTGGAATGGTTCAATTCGATCAACTAGTAACAATGTTAAGTACATTGGGGGAAGACGTAAACTGTTTGCATGCAACTCATACATGGATTTGATTGAATTTAAACATTTTATATGCTCTAAGATTGGCATTGACACTACAAGAAGTGCTGTTAATTTAAGTTTTAAGTACAATCTGAGTGGAGATTTGTTGGCTTTTCCGGTTGAGGATGAGGAGGCTATAGATGCAATGTGGGAGTATTCAAGGTCTACCCCTAGTCCTTCTTTAGAGTTATATGTAGAAGAGGTGCCCCTAGGGAATGAAGATATCAATGTTGTGGAAACAAATGCATTCATGAATATAACTTCTTCTGCTCCTTCTCATACGCCCTTCCCTACCCAAGAAACCCAAAATCCCTTTATGCCATCTTCTTCTTGTCCTTCTAATAAACCCAATTAACTTCAATTTCAAGTATCAAATGATGATACTTTTAACTTAGAAGATACAAATGAGCCTTGGGATGATGTTAATAGTGAGAGTAGTGAATTCGTTGAAGCTCCTTCTGAAGACGATGTGGGTGTTGACGAGGAGGCTCTAGCTAATGACATGACCTTAGGAAACATTCCAACAATCGTTGCCCCTACACCCTATGCACTGGTTCCCCCTCTAGATGAACACATTGAGGACAACTCTTGAAGGTCTTGGGATTGTGATACAAGCTACACCGACGAAGGAGAGTTTCAAAAGGGTATGATGTTTGATAACAAGGATGCGTTGTTGGATGCTGTTAGATTGTATCATATTCGTAGAAACGTTGAGTACCGTACTGAGACTTCAAATCAAACCGTGCTCACCTTGAAGTGTAAGAGAGGGTGTGGTTGGAGGCTTAGGGCTAGGAGGAGCTCCTATTCACCATCATGGGAGATTATTACGTATAAAGGGAAGCATGGGGGTTGTGTATTAAGTACTGAAAACGTGTTAGCTGGGCACATTCATTTGACATCTTCTGTGATTAACAATCTTATTAGAAATTGTGTTGCTCAAGACCCATCAATTAAGGTCTCTGTTGTGCGTCAAATGGTGAAAGAAGAAGAATGATGTAGAATGGATATAATGAAGTATGGGAATTGAAAAATGATGGAGCTATTTACAGAGCATCATTACAACGGCTATTTTTCTAATTAACAACGGCTACTTTAGTTCATAAAAAAAAAATTAAAAGGCCAAAGTCGCTGTTAGTAACAGCGACTTTGGCCTTTTAACTTTTTTTTTCCTCTTTCGCTGTTACTAACAGCGATTTTTCCCGAGGCTAGGCTTGGATGTACGAAACCTTATTTTGGGAAATAAGTTTTCACGAAGCTTATTTTGGGAATTAAGTTGTTAAATAATCTTATTTTTTTCAAATTTTCAATTCATGTAAATTCAAGAGTATAAATGAATTAGTACTCGCTTCGTTTCATTTCAAACGTCTCATTTGGTTTTTGGACATTATTTATCACTCACTCTTAATTTGCATCAATAAAATATACTAATAAAAAAACGACTTGAGACATGTGTCAAGTTGTCATTAAAAAATTTCCGCCTTTTTTCTATCATTGAAAGAGAAACTTTTGATATTTGATTTGATATTTAAGAAAACAATTAACTTCTTAAAACATGTAATATTGTTGATGGACTTTAACTATATGTGGTGATATATTGAAATACTATATTTTCTTATATAAACCAAAAGTAGAATATACATGTAAATTTTTATTTTAACTTAGATAATAAATTATTATCTCATAATGAATATGCAAACTAATTTGACTATTTTTTTAACTAAATTCTCTTTCCTATCTATCATGGTTGAAGACTTTTAAAGTTTATTTGGGTTAATTATCAATAATTACTATGAGTATATATGTTTTAATATTGTTGTATGATAAATTATTTATTCACTTTGATGATGATAATATCATAACAAATACAAAGAATTAAGTGTATGTTGTAAATGAAATAATTTTACAAAATAATATCACTATTCATACCAGTAAATATTTACAGCATCCGTATTTTACACAGGCATCTATCTAATTTTATTATAATCTTATAAGTTAAAACATAATCAAAAGAGATCGTGTTTGATTCTGAAACAGTTATAAAACCGTCTCTGTTAAAAAATTACTATTTTAATAAGTAAAATGAGTTTGTCATTTTAAAAGTAAAATTTTACTTCGACTTTTAGATATTAGTTTTATTATTTGTGGGGACCAAATAAATTATATGACGAAAAATATGGGTGTATTACCCATCTCATACTTTAATGAGTATGAGTATGAAGTTGAGTCACCCGTAATTTTGCCACATAATTTATGATTCTTCAAGCTAACTCCTTATTTATAAACCTGTATACTCCATTCCCCTTTCTCCTTCACTATCAATTAGAGTAAAAGTTATGAAAATTCATCCTCTTCCAAAGCATAAACTCAAAATCTAAAAAATTGATGTTTACTTTTCCATTGTAGAAGAAGGAGAACACATCTAGTACTATCACCATCTCCATCCCTTTTGTGTTTGAATTTGGATTTGAATTTTAATTGAAGAAATTGCTCATCAAAGTAATTCACAAACTAATCTATTTAAGCATAAATTGAATGTTTTAAGTAATTTCTATTAGCACCAAATCTAGGTTTTCTTTTAAAATAATTTTGGGATTTCCTAATCAATTTTTCTAATTGGGTGATATAATTATGATATCAAAATATTTCTCTAGTATCGAATTGATTTTCTTATCAAGTTTTAGGTTCTTGTTTGATGTTGATTAGTAATGGTTATTTAAGTTTAATTTTCTAGTATCAAATTATGTAATATGGATTCTGAAATTTCAGATCAAAAAAGGGTCCTACTGCTTTGCAATTTTCTGTATTGTTATGTTCGTTTTTAGCTTTTGGTATCTTCATAAGATTTGTAGAGCTTCGAATCATGGTCACGTGGGCACTTGAATCGCCCCAAAATGAGTTCGTATGAGGAGTTATGTCCAAAATACTAGTAGGCTGTCATGAAAATCAACAATGAGGTTTCTGTTTTGTTCTGTTCGAATCTGTTTGGCTATTTTTGAAATAGTTAGAGTCATTTCTGGGTTTTGGTATCTTCATAAGATTTTTTAGAGCTTCGAATCGCGGTCACGTGGGCACTTGAATCACCACAAAATGAGTTCGTATGAGGGAGTTATGTCTAAAATACTAGTAGGCTGTCATGAAAATCGACAATGAGGTTTCTGTTTTTCCATATTTCAGGGCCGTTCTGATTGTTTTTGGGTTTTAGTGTCTGCATAAGAATTATAGAGCTCTGAGTCAGGGTCGCGTAGCCACTTGAATCGTCCCCAAATGAGTTCGTATGAGAGAGTTAGGACCAAAATACTAACAGACTGTCATAAAAATCGCGAATAATCAATCATAAGATTAATTGTTCAAATTGGGATCAATTTACGGTTATTATTCTTTCTTTATTGATTGGTATTGTTGAATTATGGTCCTTAATTGATTATTATGAGTGTTGGTACAAGTATCAAATTTGGGAATATAAGTATCAATTGGGTATTTGATTAGTTGATATTATTTGGATAGGATATAAGTTGGATATTGGGATTTAAGATTGGTATAAAATTAGTTAAACTCCATTGATAGTAACTCAAGTTCTTATATGTTGATGGTTGATGATGAATTGATTTATATTTTAAGTAATGATTGTTGATTTCAAAAGAAAATTTAGTGAACTATTGTTTTGTTTTATATTGAAATCGACATTATAAAAATGTCCGTTTTTGGGAATTGGCAACGAATATTTATATTCGGATTATTGTGAAATCCTATAGCTTGATAATAGGTAATGTTTATTCGAATCGGTCTCGAGCCCCCGATCCCGTTTCGTTCTTGCAAGAACCGTATTCTCGGTGATGACGATCACCCGTGTTCTCAGGATTTAGATTAAGCCTACTTCCTGACGGTCCATTATATTCCCACATTTTAAATTGTTATTACATTATTGCTTTTAATGAGTTTTGAATAAATATGTTTGGTATATAAAGTTTTGTTTGTTTCGCTATTAACTTGTAAAGTTATAGCCGTATTTTGATTCGTTATGAACTAAAGGTTCATAGCCGTATTTATGTCGATACCAAACGGTCTTTTAAAAGAGTTTGGACTTGGATAAAATAAAGTTTATAAATGGTTACCAAGTGAACAAGGAATTTGATTGGAGATGTTTGTTAATGACTTGTATATAAATGTAATAGTTTGTTGGACTACTCAACAATTCAATTGTTGACAGTTTTTGATGGGCCTATCTCTTACGGGGGATAGATCCACTTTCAGGTTGCCAACTTTAGTGCGGATGGATGTGCTGCTCTTTTATGTGTCATGTGTTGCGATAGCGAGGACATCGTTTTTGGAAAGTTAACTTATCATGACATTTTGACAAATCATATGTTGTAAAAATTTAAAAAGAGTTTAGATATTTTATAATGTATTAACTTAGTTTATAACTGGTTTGTAATTAATTGTATTACAGTTATGTAAAGTTTTTAAATACTCTGATATTGGTTGTTGTGGCTATCGAGCCACATGTCGGATTTAGCCCAGACTTCTATAAGTCTTCCGATGTGCTTTGTAGACAATATTATTATATTGTTTACGCTGGTTTGGGCTGTTTCAGATTCGTCCGAACATAAGGTTTATTAATATCTAGCTTTTATAATTTTTAATTATGTACAATTAGAGATATTAATGGTAGTATTAGTGTGTTGGCTGACGTACCCAAACTAAATAGAACATTTGAAAAGAAACAGAGCAGCACTATTCTATTCATTTATTTCACTTACTAACATCATTTAAAATTAGGGAAATTCCACGTGGTAGCATTGAACTTTCATGAAACACCAGTGGTAGCACTTTTGTAAGATTTTTCCACATGGTAGCATCTAGTTTATGCCTTATCTGATTGCGAACTAAACGTTTGAGAGCGTTGATGAATTAAACGGTGTAGCATCTAGTTTATGCCTTATCTAATTGTGAACTAAACGTTTGAGAGCATTGATGAATTAAATGGTGAACTAAACGTCAAAATGGTGAATTAAACATTTGAGAGCATAAAAATGGTTTAGAGAAAATTATAAAGACAACAACCAACACTTAATAAGGTAAGAAACGTCAAAATGGTGAATTAAGCAGAAACTGTAAAAAATTTAACGAAAAATGTTACGGCAGTTAGATAAGGCATAAACTGGATGCTACCATGTGAAAAAATCTTACAAAAGTGCTACCACTGACGTTTCATGAAAGTTCGATGCTACCATGTAGAATTTTCCTTAAAATAATTAAAATTTTTTGTTTAAATAATACAAGATGAGTAGAAAAAAAAGTTATACTTTACAACTTAAAAGTATATAATATAATAGGTGATTGCCCGTGCTAAGCATTGAGTTATTAATACTTAATTATATATAACATATACTTTTATAAATAAATGAAGAAATTATCAAAAAAGGAATAAAATAAAAAATTATACACACACACACACACACACACACACACACACACACACACACACACACACACACACACACACACACACACACACACACACACACACACACACACACACTTAGTGAAAATGAACATATTAATTTATATCAAACTATATCAACTATGAATATTTAACCAACTTTTTAATTTGTATACAACATTGTATGTTGAAGTATAAATATTATTACCATCATCACATATTAAAATCTTTAGTACTAGCCTAATTTTGACCCATAAAACCACTACGTATGATTGATCATGCCTTAATACGTACTGGTAAAATTTTAAAATTTATGTTAGTTAATAATCAAATGATTGAATACTAATTTTATATCTTGTTCTTTATTTTCTTATCGATCAGAACATTCTTAATGTCATGTCTTTAGTTGTTGATCAAACTAAATAAAGGAAAATAAAATTTTAGATTTTAGTATTAGGAAACAATATCATAATTGTTATTGTCAAATCTTCTCAAGTTTTATTACTCCTCTATAAATATTGTTTATCTCTAAACGTCGTTTACATCGCCTCAATTTGAATAGAAAGTCAATTTTTAACTACTAAATAAAAAAACCAACTAAATAAACCATTAGTAAAAAAATATATACATCAGTCAATACTCCAAACAATTCATATCCAAATCTAAATTTAATTATCTAATTAACAATTAATAAAATTCAAACTTAATATAAAACTCAAACAAAAATATCAAGTTAATATATTTAGTGTTGTTACTTGAAATTTAGTGTCACAAATATCCTTACTTCATTGTTATTTAACTTGCATTAGAAAAAAATTCACTTTTTAAGAAAATGTATAAATTTTAGATTTTTATTAGAAGTGATACAAATTTAATATTTACGAAGAATGTAACTTATGGTATACTTTATAATCCTTATACGCATATATTATTAGTCAATGAAAATAAAATAAAAATATATTTATCATATAATGCCTGTATAAATTCAATAAAATAATGGTAACAAACTAACAATCAAATTCCCAAAGATAAATAAAGAAAATTATGATAATAAACAAAGAAATTCGATTTAAATATAGAAAATCATGATAAACAAAGGAACTCCTTTTAGATCATAATAATTGCATCACTTAGCATTTTAGTCTATTCAAATATAATAGTAGCCTTCTTTCAAAAAAAAAAAATAGGAATAGTAGTTTCATTTATTTACTTTCATAAAACTTATGCTATAAACACAAAAACTTGTATTGTAAGAAAAAAAAAAGTTGTTTGAAATATATTTTCTTTTTGTAACTAATGCAGGAGATATGACCCATTCATTGCGATTGATTACATGCTTTACTTCTCTTTTTGATTCGAATCAAATTAACCCAAAAAATCTATAGAGAGATAATTAAGAAACAAAAAACCCAATTTTTAGATATGGGAACAAAAATAAAATAGAGATTTTTTTATGAGAAAAAAGATAGAATTAATCTTCCTCCATAAGCTGCAAATATGTGAGACTTAGATTAATAAGAGAAAGAATAAGTCACTGATTTGATGAATGAAAGCAAAAAAGGGTGAAAAGAGAAAATGTGAAGAAAACAATGAAATTTGTAAATGATATATACTTTCTCCATTTTAAATCACTTACAACATTAGCAATATTTGCATTATTCACTTATCACCCTTAATTTGTAATTAATTCTTAATCTATAAGTTAAAACATATTTAAGTGAGATTTTATTTGATTTGTCTCAATGCAAAGATTATTAATATCAAATTTTTATAGTTTTTTATCATGTATAATTAGAAATATTAAAGATTGAATTAGTATATACGTGAAAAAGTAAATATTACAAGTAATTTAAAACCAAATATAATTAATATTATTTTATTGCCAATAACCCACTATAATTCTATTGCAATTACTATAAAGTGTCTTATCCTCTTTTTATATTAAGACAAGAATAAGAATTTGGTATATTAAAAGTATCTTTAATTATGAAAATGATTATATAATATATAAAATTTAGAATAATGTTAATACGTATAGTAACAAAAATGTGTAATAGTTGATTATATTGTATTGTATGATATGTAATTTAGGATAATTGATACAAAAATATACAATAGTTGATTATAATTAAGAATAAAAGGGTTATATAGCACTTAATTATTTCTTAGCATTAATTAAAAGGGGTTATTAGTGACAATAGAATACCACTAATAATTGGACTAATTAATTATTATATATTTGCAAATTTCACTTTTTTTTTGTCAAATTTGTTTCCAAAAAATGTTCGTTACAGTAGTAATTAATAATTAATTAAGGAAATAATTGTTTTTAAAAGAAGATGCACTTATAGTAGTATTTCGGTGAGAAAAAATATACTGAAAGCTTGACACTTGTCATTAGATGGTGTCTGTTTTAGTATTAGATATAGAAGAATTGTATAACACATAATTATTTCTTCGAGCATTAATTAAAAGGGATTATTAATGACAATAGAATACCACTAATAATTAGGCTTATTAATGAATTATTTTATCTTTGCAAATTCCATTTTTTTGGTCAAATTTGTTTCCAAAAAATGTTCATTAGAGTAGCATTTGGACAGGAAAAAAATATTCTGAGAGCTTGACACTTATCATTAAATGTCTCTTTAGTATTAGATATAGATGCCACCTCAAAACGCAGAACGCAAACATTCCTTCCGTTTTGAGAGAGGAAGCTTCATTTCCTCCATCTACAAACACAAGGCACAGGAATCTGGACATATATTCCTTTTTTAATTTTATTTTTATATTTAAATTATCGTTTTTTTTTTTACTTTTTATATTCAACTAAGTGAGAATGAAATCCACAATCTTGATAAAACGATGCTTACTATAACGTAACAAGACACAATTCTCTTTTATCTTTCATTTGAGTATTTTTTTTCCAACAACAAAAGATTTTTACACAACTCTCAAAGTTTTGAATCATTAATATCTTTAATTAGTTAGATATGTAAATTATATAAAAATTAATACTTGAATACTACATTTTGAGACATATATTCAAGTTAAAAACGCCTAACAATCCATTTGATAATCAGTACTAAATACTAATATTGGTTGTTATGCAATGTTAGTGTCAATTTGGTAAAAATATTTCTTTAAAAATCTAATGACCATTCTTATTCTCCTTCAAAATCTCATAGTTTTCATAAAATTAATTTTAATGCATTACCAGATATTAAATAATAATGCAAAATTGTGAAATTTGTTTTTTATGATCAAACTTTCATTACCATAATAATAACATGATACATACGTGAAAATTTATCCAACAAGTCATTCTCATTACCATTAACTAGTATCCTTAATCAAACGACCCGTAAAAATATTAAACTTAATTAAAATAAGAAAATATAATAATTTAATAAGTGGTATCATGAGAAAAGGAATCTATCTTCTTTCTTGTTTCTTCATTCTTCATCTTTAATCTTACTCTCTTTTATGACTCTCTTTCTCTCTCTTAGTTCACAAATTTTGCTTTACTTCAATCTTTACACCCTAAAAAATTCCCCTTTTCCCTAGAAATCCTTTGTGATCTCCTACTTTTTCCTAAATTCTCTGCTCTTAGTATACGAATCCCTAATTTATATTTCTCCAATTTTGAAAATAAATCAATAAATCCACCGCGTTGGTGATCGAATATGAAATTGTAGTTATAACGTTGATTCTAATTTTGTTTTTGTGTATTGTTTGAATTATTTGGTGTAGATTGATAGATAGGTGTGAATAACAGAAATGGATAAGTATGAGTTGGTGAAGGACATAGGATCTGGAAATTTCGGTGTTGCTCGTCTTATGAGAAATAAGGAAACCAAAGAACTTGTTGCCGTCAAGTATATCGAGCGTGGTCCGAGGGTATCTTTGCCCCCCTTTTTCCCTACTTTATTTGTAATTTGTTGAATTTTTTTGGGTTGTTTGTTTATTTCTAAACTGAATTTTGGGTGCAGATTGATGAAAATGTAGCTAGAGAGATCATCAATCATAGGTCACTCCGGCATCCCAACATCATTCGATTTAAGGAGGTTAGCTACTGTCTGAAATTGGATTTGGAAATTAGGTTTTTGTTTAACGTTATGTTGCTTATCAAATTTGATAGTACTATCAATTGATGTACATTTTTTTTTGCTTTAATTCTTTATGTAGCTTGTCTTGACTCCTACACATGTAGCTATAGTGATGGAATATGCAGCTGGTGGTGAGCTTTTTGAACGAATCTGTAATGCTGGAAGATTTAGCGAGGATGAGGTTATTAGTTATGCTTGTCTTTTTAAACTTACTCTGAAGTGCATTTTGGAAATTGGGTTTTGATTGGCATTTGGTTTCTTGAAAATCTACTTCTGGTTTAGATTTTTTCTAAAAGAAGTAAGTTTAGGGAGTGCTCATTTGTTTTTTAGGGTGTGATGGGTTTTGTTGATATTTCAGGCTAGATATTTTTTCCAGCAGCTTATATCAGGTGTCAGCTATTGTCATTCCATGGTAATGTTTGCAATTTGCTTTGGGGTTGTGTTAATTTGTTGCAAATTATCTTCACTTTTGCTTGGGTATCAGAAATTAGTGTTTGCTGAGCTCAGAAATGAATTTGATTTTTAATATTCCAGCAAATTTGTCATAGAGATTTGAAGTTGGAAAACACCCTTTTGGATGGAAGCCCTGCACCTCGGCTGAAAATTTGTGATTTTGGTTACTCAAAGGTTAGACACATGATGGAATGAAATTGCGCTTTGTATTAGACAGTTTGGTGCTTGATTTAAGTAATTTTAAGTTTATGTGTTTATCTTAAATGCAGTCGTCTCTTTTACATTCAAGGCCGAAGTCAACTGTTGGAACTCCTGCATACATAGCTCCAGAGGTTCTCTCACGTAGGGAATATGATGGCAAAGTAAGGACTGTATTTAAGTTTATTGATACTTCTGATTTATTTTGTTCCTTTTATTTGTTACATTGTTAGCCTAGTGATTCTCTCTTACTCACTTCAATTGCTTCTGACATTTCTCATATCCTCTAAGTTACTTTACTTTCTCCCCTCACCCTTGTCGTCATTCATCAGTCTCCCTTTCCCCACCTAAACTCCAAGCATGATATGTTCCACCCATACAGCCAACGTACCTAGCACACCCCCCTCCTCATAATCACTCTTTAGAAACACTTCGTCCTTCCCACTACACCAATCACAACAATTCTCTAATAATCCTTATATTCAAGACCTACATCTTGCAAAGCAATTTACCACATTTACCCACCAGCAGCCTTTTTCTGATTGTCCGAAAAACCGTGATACCGGATCATTTCAAATCCACAAAATTTGATACAATAATAGTGAAATCCAACCTTTATTTATCGTGAAAATAAGAGCGGTAATGGGGCTTGTGTCCTTTCCAGACTCTTCCTTGTCTATATATAGTTGTTTATCGGGGAAAATTTGCCAAATTGGATCTAAAAGTAACACCCATTGTCACATTTATTTAATTTTTTCAACAACAAACAGTCCTCGAAAATTAGGCCTATATTTTCATCATGCATGACAAGTTTATATATTTCAAACTACTTTTTTTCATTGTTGTCACATTGTAACAACTATGTCAACAGTGACATAGTAGTCTATAAGCTAGAATTAATTTTAATTAGGTCTATATTTTCATTATGGATGGCAACTTAATTAAATTTATTATCATTGTAGTTAGTTTTTTAAGGAATTTGTTGCTTAATCTATAATAGAAGGAAAGTCTTACATAACTGATTTTGCTCATTATCCCTGTACTCGGTTTTATTTATCTCTATCCTATTCATGCCCATATAATTGAAGCCACCCTAAGTGGCATAAGTTACTCTTATCATCCTCTAAATTGGTTCAACTAATTTATGGAAGGAACTGTTGTAAGTTCAAATGGAACATATTCTATATTCAAACACAAATGCTCAAATTTATAGTTGGTAAGAATCTTGTTATTTAAATTTAAGGTCATAGGTTTAAAACCCATTTATTCCATTTATAGTCTATCCTCTGGCATTGTTGTTCTTAATTAACATAATTTATGTATCACAACGGATATATTTTTGTTTGAATGTATATATGGTATGTGATTGTTTTGTTTTAATTCTAATTTAGTTCCAAGTGCATTTTGGGTAAAAATATTACTTGAACACTTAATATTTCCTACATAGTTTCACTTTTGATTTAATCAAAATGTATTGCTCTCTCATCTGGCTTTGGATGTGGTTGTATTGACACAAATATATTAAGAAGGATAAGTTGCTAGTAATGTTATTTTTATGTGATGAATTAAAGGGTCGTAATTATCATAGCTAGTATATTCCTTTCATGAAAGAGTGAAGCGGAGGTATAATACAAAAATGAGGAAAGGCTAATAGAGATAAACAATAAGGGATGGAAAAAAAATGGATGAAGGGAATATATATGACTCATAGTCTCATACACTAATGTATATATAGTTTGATTAAAATTCTTCTATTCATGGTCGGGGGATATTGAAGCTCGGAGTCGACCCTTGAACCTGCCGTACCTTAGGGTTATGTTTGTACGAAAACTCGAGTGTGACACGGGATATGAATGGTGCCCTTTGGGAATAAAGCAGACACTATGATAACAAAACCCAGATGTGTTGAGGATTTATCATCGGAGAGGTGGAGGTGAGACGAGTAGATTGGTGATTTGGTAGAGTGGTAATTCTAAATGAAGATGCTTGGAATCACCATGGTTGAAAATTTGGTGTTTTGTGTCGCTCAATCTTTTAGTGTCGAATAAAGAAGCTACTAAAGAATGAGCTTTGTTTTTTAAACCTCCATCACACACCTGGTTATATTCTCACTTGGTTTATATATGGTGTAATCCATTATTGATTTCTCACTACCTAATTTATTACTCTATCCCATCCTTTCTCGCCTTTAGAAACTTGAATCAATTTGAAAAATGTTAAATTAATATTGTCCAAATTTCTATGAAGTTTGAATATTTTTAATAAAATGATATATATTGTGTGAAAATTGTTGTGTATTCTCATTTTTTACCCTTCTCAGATCACATGTGTCCTCAAGTCCTGTAATATGGAACTTGGTGAGTCCAACACTTGACATTCAGATCTATATGGGCATAGTTGGACACCCGAATGGTTTGAGTTAGGTTCAAAATTTTAGATTACATATATTATCTTCATGGTTTTGAACATGGATATAAGGTCATTACTTGTACTGAATTAGTGTTTTTAAAATTGCAAACATTATGGTTATGTGTTTAGAGTATGTGCGAGACACTTGCATTTGTATTTTTATTTGTTTGATTTTAAGCTATACGTTTAGCTAAGTTAGGTTTAGAAAAAACTATGGCACCTCTAGTGTGCAATTCATGCCGTTGCCAATGGTTGGTCTCTTAGTTTATTAATATTTAAACTTTCTCAAAATGTTCCACATCTCTCTACCCAAAAAAGAAAAAAAAAAAAAAGTAGTAGGTGTTAGGTGTGGATTTCATGTTGCAAGTCTTAAGAGAAATCAACTATGAATTATCAAATACTAATCTTCTCTTATGCAATTTTTTGACATACAAAATTTCCAAGTTTAAATATTGTACTTAAAAAGTCAAAATCAATACTTTTATGGTCCAATATTACGTCATGGAGAACTTTTTTAATCTATTGAATAAATGGCATGCATTGATGGTATGCTTTATGGTCTGGATACATGAAACATGTCAAATAGAATACTTTCCTAATTGGACTTCGTGGCATACAAAACTAGTCGATTCCAATGTTTATAACACGGCTTGGTTATGTAGCATGTTTTGTGCTCTTTGATGTTTCAAAACAACCTATTATGTATGTATTTTGATGATTGATTTCTTAACTTTTTGACGTCATTAAGGTCTACTTTACTTAGGTTAATTGTACAGTTGGCATTCTTATGCTTGGTACTTAAAGGGAATTATTTTAGAAAAGCATTGTATGCCACTCCTCATCCCCCCAAAAAAGATTGTACTGAATTTTCATGTTGAGTTTTTTCTTATTTCGTTTCTTTGTTGCTCAATAATTTCCCCTCTTTTCTATGTTGTAGCATTGTGGAATTCTCAAGAATCTTAGTCGAAAATCTAGATGGCCGCACTCTACTTATTTTCTTTTTGTATTAGCTCCTTCCTGGAAGGGTATTCATGTTAAGGTAGTTAATATAATTATGAGAATGCATTGCACACACTCTAATTGTACTAGCTGTTCTTCAGATGGCTGATGTTTGGTCATGTGGAGTTACACTTTATGTGATGCTGGTTGGAGCTTATCCATTTGAAGACCAAGACGATCCAAAAAATTTTAGGAAGACCATTAATGTGAGTTTTCACTTCTGTATCATGCTGCAGGTTATGAATTTCTGTGAACATATATTTTATTTTTTTCTTGTGCTTCACAGAAAATAATGGCCGTTCAGTACAAGATACCAGATTATGTTCATGTATCGCAAGAATGTAGACAGCTCATTGCTCGTATATTTGTTGCAAATCCTTCCAGGGTATGTTATATCTTTGACTCTACCTTGATTAAGACCCCTAAAAGTGACAATGTGTATGCATTTCTTCACTTAACTGTTTGACTTGGCATATTATAAACTCCGTCATAAGTTTTTCTAGTTAGACGTAACATGTCTTACAACCACAAAAAAATTTGCAAGCTATCATTTGTGCTTTTCAACGTCGCATTAGATAGATTGTTGTTCACTTGGGTTACCTGTTTTCAGTCGTATGACTTATCTTATTTTTATTTGTTAAAGACGTAAGTTAGAATCATTTTAAGGAAAATTTTAGAACTCTTTTGTTTTATGCATAGGTGTATAACTCCCCCGTTCCCTTTTGATAATCCACAATGAATATGCTATTTGAGGAGAGAGAAACTTGTACGTATTTTTTCATGGATGTCTACTAGTTAAAATATATCCATATACGATCTTGTATATTCATCTCGACGTATATAATTCTATTATATACTTTTTATAATTTTTTGCGTAATGCATTGATAGATATTGAGCGTTAAACACATGCTTCGACAAAGCAAATGAGGATGTCAAACAGAGAGTATTATGTAAGACGCTCACAGTTAATTCATGTTATTGGTTATGGTGCTAAGAATGTCCTTGCTCCTTAGTCCTTAGTTTGGCAAATTATATACTTTGTGAAAGTTTTTCTTAAAAACAACTATCTTATATATTACTTTTCACCTAATATAACCTTTTGCAAAAATACATCAAATTTCATGTTAATTGGTCGGCACATGGTCGTGGTACTAAGCAAAACAAAAAATTGTAATTTGGTGGTTCAGAAATTTTGAATGTAAGTTTGATAAAGAAAGATATTTGGTGGTGATACCAGGACAAAATGTTTTATAAGGTGGATATTGTGGTGTTCAAAAGAACTCCAGGGTGTTTAAAGGATTTTTCTCCCTATTGTGAAAAGGAACCAACTCTTATCATTGTTTATCGATGCCAAAAAATTAGGGAAAGACTTGTCAACTGGTATAATAAAACCCCCCAAAAGTCATTTCTCTTAAGAACTGCTGCTGGAGATTTTGCGTAGATTTTCGTGTGCACCTGATATATCCAATTTCAATTATTTAAATTATTGGATAAATTACGTGTTAAGTTGGACCTCAATTAAGGGTTAGGGCTGAAAGTTTGGTTTTTGGTTTGGATTCGATACAAATCCAAATCAAACCGAATAAAATTTGATTTTGATATTTTCAGTCTAAATTCAAATCATAATATTTATAATCTAAATTGAACCAAATCGAATAGACCGAATTGCACCAATTTGCATATTTTGCACCGAAAATCAAATTTGCATGTTTTGTTTCAAAATTATTCTTTTAAAGCTCCTAAATAGATATTAATTATTTATAGGGTTTTTAATTTGAACAAGTAAAAAACTTTTAACAAAAATCTAAAAATAAAGGCAGAAATTCAAACAAATGAAATGGAAGATATAACATGCCTTTAACATTTTGATTTTTCGGTTTTGTTGGACCTTAGACCGAGTCCAAACGGAACACCGAATTATAATTAAAAGTCAGTCCAAACCAAACCAAATTTAAAATATAGTCAAACCAAAATACTTATTCGATTTGGTTTAGTTCAGCGTTTGGTTTTTCACCAAATTACTTACACCCCTATTTAGGATATCACAATTCACAAAAGCACAAGAGCAGAGTGCGAGAGGAAGAGACACTCAACAAATTTTCGCACTGCTATTTATCACAGGTCAAGAAAAATCCCTGATCTTCTTGCGGAATTTGCAAGACCTGTCATGTCTGCCGAAAAACATTTTGCATTTCAATCATCTTTCTTTGTTTTTTAGGCAATGCTATTTATCTTACTGTGTATTCCTGCTTTCGTAGAGAATATCTATCAAAGAGATCAAGCTCCACCCCTGGTTTCTAAAGAACTTGCCAAGGGAACTGACAGAAGCACACCAAGCTGCATACTATCGGAGGGAAAACCCAACTTTCTCTCTCCAAAGTGTAGAGGAAATTATGAAGATCGTGGAAGAAGCCAAGACGCCACCTCCAGTCTCACGTTCTGTTGGATCCTTTGGCTGGGGTGTGCAGGAGGATAGTGATGAAAAGGAAGAAGTTCCCGACGAAGAAGACGAAGTGGAAGAAGAGGAAGACGAAGTAGAAGAAGAGGAAGACGATGTGTATGACAAGACCGTGAAGGAGGTGCAAGCATGGAAAATCTAATGTTCCTATAAAGGAGCAATTATACCCAAGATATCAACATGCTTCGAGAATTGGTATCAGTTTGAAAGAGGTAATAGTTTATTCAGCTTTGTTTGATCAAGTTCAGAAAAGTTTATCGTCTCGTTCAAGTCTAGTCCTATTTTGATCTCTCGAAAAATGATGGTTTGTAAATAACGTCGTGCAATTTGGTTAGAGTTTTCGTGTTCAAATGTAGAGCAGGGTAAAGTTTACTCCTGCTCTTTGTAAAATTAGCTGCTTGCTTTGTTTGTTAAGGCCCGTTATATGGTCTGTAAGCTAGTCATGAGGGTGTGATTCAAGCAAGTTTGATATATAAAGAGGTCGTAGTTTGTAAACGACTTGGTCCTACTGGTGGATGTGATTCAAGCAGGTTTGATGTATGAAGAGGTCGTAGTTTGTAAACGCATTGGTCCGATGGATGGGCCGCGTAAAGAATGTCTAATGTAATTATGTAAATCATCTCCAGACTTTATGTTTTTGTTATATGAAATTATTCTTGCTTTTTCAAATGTTGTAGTGTTTGACATGTGGGGCAAAATACTTGAAGGTTTGCTCCGTTTATATATAATCAGATATATTAAGAATTGAATAAGTGTATTGAATGAATTGCATAAAGCAATTGGCTCACTTAAGATAAATAAGGAGTATTGAGTAATAACTTTACTAATTATGTAATAAATAATATAATGTTACACTTAATAATGGAGTATTATTATTTAAATAATAATCTTACTGACTTCTTAATTAATAAATTATAATATCTACTAATAGATGGTTTTTGTTCTCTGATTATAATTTACTAGTATAGAAATTCGTTAAGTATCGAATAATAAAAATATAAATTTAACAAATAGTACAAGTGTATATGATCGTGATTAAATTTATCGAATATATGATTTTTAAAGCAAAAATTAAATATTAATTTTCTAAAAATTATTTATTAAATACATTACTTTTTCTAAAAATATAAATCTAGGTTAGACATATGAAATTACTATAATAAATTACTTCATATAAATACTTCACCTAAATATTGTCATGTAATCAGCTATAATTCACTAAAATAATTTTATTAGTCAAAGCTTTTTAAGAATGAAATTTGTCATTTTTTAATATTTTTATTAGTATATATGTGATAAACCCTTTCTATTTTTGCTAAACACCTTTGCTTTTTTTATGATTTTACACAATACTAATGATCAATTATTTCAATGAAATTTTATCTCTCATTTCTCCTCATATATTAAATGAAAAAAAAATATTAAACAACAGAAAAAGTATTATATTGATTATCCTACTTCTACATGCAAATAGAAGTATTATTATTATTATTATGGATACTAAATGGAAAATTATTTATATCTTCAAAAAAAAATTAATTAGCAAGTTTGACCCAAGCGTTGACAAAAAAAGCTAGCTAAGACAATGGTGCATTGGGATAGGGGAAGAGTGTCATAACGATAACAATTAACAGATGAAGAAGACAAGGAAGTGGAATTGATACCATTCCAAATGACTACAGACAAAATCTTTACCACTTACCAATTTCAATTTCAACCCAATATCCATTAAAAACAGAATCTGAGGAAACATGACAGATCTACATACTTACACTCGTCCCTACGAAAAACCACCATTTAATTTATAAAACTTTTGATATTTTAATTAATGGGAAAAGTATTAGAAAATATGTAATAATTTTTTTTTTTTCAAAAAATACCTAATAAAAAAATTTCGTCAAAAAATACCTAATAAAATTTTTTATTTTCCAAAGAGTACCAATTAACGTTTTCCTTCAGTTTACCGTCAAATCTGGTCAAAATCGAAAATTCTTCTTCCTTATCTTCAATTTCTTTTCCAATTCAATTTCTTTACTATCTTCTTCCTCTACTTTTTACTCAAAATCGAAAGTAAATTGAAAAAGAAAATGAAGATGAAGAAGAAAAATTTTTGATTTTGACTAGTCAACCGTTATATTTGATGGTCAATTGGAGGAAAACGTTACTTGATATTCTTTGAAAAAAAAAAAACAAATTTTGTTATGTATTTTTTGGCGAAAAAACTTTTTTATTAGGTACTTTTTAACATTTTTGCCTTAATTAAATAGCGTTTTTCTAGAGAGATAGCAAAAATAATTTTTTATCTCTTCCTCATTTTTTCTTCTTTTCTTCCTTTTTCTCTCATTTTAGGCCATTTTTATTTTTTGTTAATCATTTTCTTTTTATTTCATCTACACATTTTAACTCTTTTTAAATTTTTATCACAAAATTTATCATATATTTTCATCTATTATCAATTATCCATCTTTTTCTTAAAAAATACTCGATTTTTCTTTAATGCTAATTCAAAGGGATGAAGTCATATTAGTATTTTGTGCATCGAGATAAATCTAAAAGATTTCACATAAATATATTTAAATTTCATTATTATCTATAAAATTAAATTTAAAATTTCTCCTTTTATTATATTTGAATTATTTTAGACGTAATCCAAAATATAAAAACAGATAGATTATAATTTTTTATTTCTAATCAGGACCAACGAACAAAATTATAGAATTAATTATAGACTTGTCACTATTGTTTCAGCAATTTCCACAACATTTCTAACTCCCATACATTTTTAAGTTTAAACTACATACGTAATCTCTTGCTACGTAACCACGGAATGACATCACCTTCCTTGATTTTTTCTACCGTGAATAACATGTAATTAATTGTTATGTATTTTTCTAAAACGCTTGCATTTGAAAGTGATCTGTGTTGTGTGAGAAAATGTCAATATCGGTAGTAAATACAACGAACAAAATGTTAGAAGTATTTGCTACATATTCTTATTCAATAGTTTAGAAATATAATTTATATTACTTCCTCCTATTCATCTTAAAAGTCCTATTTGACTTTTCACGGATTTTAAGGAAAGTCAAAAGTGGGACCCTAAGGGTAGGAAAGTGAGTGGTATTATGTGTTTTTTAATGTAAGGGAGGAAAATTAGTATGGGTAATGAAGGGTATAATTGAAAATAGGATAAAGTTACTAAGGGCATAAAAGTCAAAAACCCATACCAAAAATAAAAGTGGAACAATTAAAGTCACTTGACCATAAAAGAAAATGGGACACATAAACAGAATAGGAGGAAGTACTATTTTTGGTAAAAAAAAATGACTAGGTAAATATCTGTTTTGTTAATATGTATGTAGACAACTGAGCTAAAGAATTACTTCTATGTCTTTTTAATTTGCTACAAAATGAAAAATAATGTAGAAGTTTTTTAAATAGTATTCCTCTTGTACATTTAAATTTGTATCATATAACTCAAATATATAAAAACTTTTAATTATGTGGCTAAAATTTAAAGAAACGAATAAAGTATATAGCACTTTTTATATTGGAGCCGCCTATTGTATACTTTTAATCAATATCTTTTGCCACTTGCTCTATCTTAATGTACTCAAACATACTCCTATTATATATTTTTATTATTTACTATTGATAAATTTACTTCTAAAACTTTCACCTTTTAGTAGTTCTAATTTAAAAATATGACCTTTTAATTTATTCTGGAAAATCTCATCTTTCTTCATTTCTCCTTTTGAAAGTCTAAATGAGCTAAAGCTCGCAAAACAAGTATATTTTGCTTTTTTTTTTTAAGTATTTTACAAGAAAAAAATTTAAAAGTAAAGAAAAGGTAAAAAAAATGCTCTATTTAAGAAGAGAGAAATTTGTATTTAATTTTTTCATGGTTATCTACAACTACAAGTTAATTAAAATATATTCATGTGAAATCTTATATTATATATTGATCAATTCATAATCTAAATTTTTACTCCCTATCTTAAAGTTATAAGTTCTTCTGAAATGCATCGATAAATATGAGTTTCAATCACATGCTTTAAAATTTATTTAAAAAGTGAATATGAACATCGAATAGGAACAAATAGAGTAAATTAATGGTACACAACTACACTGAAATCACATCTTGCCTTATAATTTTTAATATCAGTAAAATATATTAATGAAGAAACGACTTGGGGTACATGTTAACTTGTCTATAAATATAACATTTTTTGATGATTAACTTAATATTTAAGGAAAAAATTAATTCATTAAAAAATATAACATTTTTTGATTGACTATAAATATAATTTTCTTAAATAAACTTATAATTTTTTTATTTTAAATCTAAAATAAAATTAAAATTTACTTCTTTAAGAAGACCCAAGCATCATATATATATATATATATATATATATATATATATATTCAGCCAATCAGCCATTTTTTAGAAGTTACGGCAGTGAATAATTGAATTTTTATAAACTTAACCGAACCTGGGTTTTAATTGAGGCAAAAATTAGAGAACATCTCACCACATTTTTATGAGTAAATTGATAGGAATTGAAGGGTTTTAGTGAATTGGTTTTAAAAAATAGATTTTTGAATTGCTGGTGTGAAATAAAAATAGGGTTTAAAGGAGGTTTTGTGAGAAGGGTTTGGAAAAGATCGAGAGGTGATGACATTCCGGTAGTTGCTGTTTTTATAAAAGCGAAAAGATTCGGTAGTGGTGACGTTGGTTGCCATTGTTTTGGAGAACTTGAATAGTGAAACTAGAATATCATTTTTACCAAAAATAACAAATCCTTCATTTTTTACCTTTTTTTTCTCTTAAACCCTAAAATGTCAAATTGTACTAATTCTATTTTAAAATACTTGTGTGGTGAAATTATTTATAAATCGTTTTATCGTGTATTTTCATAATCAAAATTTTAAAATGTTTCGTTATACATAATCAAGATATACATGATCAAAATCAGCAAAATAAATTATATTGTAATAGTTAAAATGTAGCAAGTTTATTAAAACGGAGGATATATATATTTTTTCAAATTAATATCATTTTATATAATTTAATTTGTTTAAAGTTCGAAAATTTCGAATTACATGCTTATAAAGGTATGACACATAAAACAATACAACCGACTTAAATGAGATTATATGGTGCATATAAAAAACTTTTTACCTTTTAGTATGGTGCATATGATTTAATTCAATTTGTCATTATAAGTGCTTATATCAATACAAAAAATGTTTACTTTGTATGATTTTACATGGATTTAAGGTGATAAAATGTTAATTTATTTAAATTTTAAAAATATTTTCTTTTATAAAATTTTGATTTTATATATATATATAATCTTTAAGATACTAACAAATAATCTTTTTTATAATCTATAAAGTAAATAATCTTAAAAATAAATATTATAGCACGGGTATCAATCTAGTATACACTATTACTATAGTTTTGTGGCTGACATTGAAAAAAATTAATTATACTAAAAAGTTTGAAAATTTTCAAGTGTCACAACAAAAGAGAGTTTGTGAAATAAAACTTATTTATTGGCTAGAGAAAAATAACATGACATTTGATCTTGACTAATATCTCTACCATTCAAGCATCTTTGACTTGCATTTATTTATAGTTAAATTAAGTAAATTAGATAATATGATAAATTGCATAATATATTGTTGATAATTTCTAAAATTACAATGTTAATTTATATTTATAGCTGTCACAATTGAGTGTTTCTATTACGTAATATCTCTGTCTTTATTTTTTAATATAATATGTGTATATTTGTGGATGCTAAAAAGATCGTGCATTGCACGGGTTTGTACTCTAGTTATAAGTATAATATGAGATTCACACTAATTGTCCCATTTGATTTTTTACACTTATCCAATGCACTAATTCAATCCTATAATTTATAAAATTATAACTGTGCATAATTAAAAATTAAAAAAAATTAATATTAATAAAATTTACATTGATACGAATCCAATAAGATTCTATTTGACTATATTTTAACATCTATCTATATATATTAAGAATAACATACAAAATAAAAGTAATCGACACAACATAAAAAGCTAGAGATAGGAAATGCCAATAAAGAAGCAACGAAATTCATTTATTATGGGTAAAGAACAATAATAAGAAAATATATCTAATAAAATAAAAATAAAAAAATAAACAAAGAGAAGATTGCAAAAAGAAAAGGGCAAAATAAAATGATTGGAAAAGTCACAAAAACAAATGCAATTAAGAAGAAGATCATGACATAAAGAAGGTATCTTTACGAGAACAAAAACACAAAAACAAAACAAACCTTTACAAGAGCTTTTTTTAAGCACAAAATAGACTTTTTGAGGAAATCTCTATTGAATTATGCTAATCAAAAAAGTAATTAGAATCAACTAAAAAGGCAAATACTAACAATCATCAGCTAATTGAAAAAAAGCTTTAATAATTTAGGATTTGAAGTATATAAAATTTCACATTAAATGATCATCCTAACACAACAAATATATTTAGAACAGATAATATAATATTATTTTTGTTTTTTTCATCTACCATTATTTTCATATTGAGATATTTATGTCAGTTTGTAATATTTTTACATTTGAAAATAGTCCACTACTTTTTTTTTATTCTCATTCATGCATCCTAACTATATTTTGTTTTATCAATACAATTCAATCTCTCTTCATTTATTATTAAATATCTATATTTTCTCGCACTTTCTCCATACGAATGATGATGGTCAAGTTGTGATATTTATAAGCTACGCCTGTGAAATACTGTATATGATGAAACAACTTTAAAACAAATAAAAAATGATTTGTATAAGTCACACCTCTTTGAGGACCTGATCAGGGATGTGGGTAGTTTGAGGCGTCTTGTTTATGTCTTAAACTACTAATACTTTCTCGCTTACTTATTTGCATTCTTGTTGTTTGCTTTTTAAATATCATTCTTTCACTCGTATTTATCATCTAGTTATTTTTTATTTTATTTATATGTATTTTTTATTTTATATTTAACGGCCAAAATTGTGTAGTAAGATGTGAGTTTGCGTATTCAGCTTCACTCACTCCTTTTCGTTGCAAAAATCTCTCTTTCTGAAGTTTGTTCTCGGCCGAGGAATTATTTGGCCGCATCCTCCTTTGTACGTATGTGTCGTCGTCGCCTTCTTTCCCTCCCTAAACCTTAATCATGATTTCCTATGAACGAGATACACTGGGAATAATAATTATGATGATGGTGAAATGACTACAAAACAAAAAAGAACTACATACTAATAATTATATAAGTTGAACTATTTAACCCATATATAAAAAACATCTTATGATAAAACCCACTTACACAAAATATGTAAAGAAGTATTAATTTGCAGATTATAGTGTAACACGGGAGTGTACAAACTGTTAGATTAAAGAGACGGAAGGAAAGGGTGAAGTTACACGTACCATTACACCTACTTCAGTTCTTAACACCATGGCGAGATTCCCGGCCATCCTATTCCTTGCCCCCCCTACCTCGCCGCCTCTTGTTTTCTCAAACAATCAACCCTCTTTTTTCTTTTATTTTTTCGGTTCTTTTTATTGAATTTTCAATTTTTTATACACTAAACTTGGCATATAATAATCTCTACAAATACTACCGCATCCATGAATCTAATGGTTGAGGTCTCATAATATGTTATATACTCTAACACGCTATACACTCCTTTACACGAGAGTCATTTGGGCTAGAAGCATAGATGTAACACAGATCACCCTCCTCATACCTGACGCTTAATATTCCAGTTTAAATTAGGGTTAATTTAGATTCGAACCAAAGACCTATTGTCATGCTGGCCGTGATACCATGTCAAGAAACCAATTTAACCAAAAACTTAAACTGACGGTCGAGGCCCTATAATATGTTATGTATACTCTAACATGTTTATTAAGAAAAATGTGGATCTTCATAAAAAAATGAATTATGGTGATGAAATCAAAAATAATTATAATGTATGAATATAATTAAAAGAAAATGGTGAACTATTGTTGAAAAATAGAAATCATGCATGGTAAACTGACGGAATTCGAATTTGAAAGAAATGAGGAAAATAACAATCAAATTCACAACATTATTGGAGAAAAGTGATATTTACTTCAAGTAACACAAAACTTAATTCTCCTAAAAGTAAGAAAAAATATGAGAACGAAGTACTATCAAAAATAGTTAAATTTAACCTAAAAATGAATCAATGGAAATAATAAATTGAACCAAATAGTTTAATTAAATTAATTAACATATTTACTTTTTTATTTAAAGTACTATTTGTAAATTTGAGCTCTTTTTATTAACTTAAGACTCATTTGGTTGCCATTTAAATTAAATTTTCTTAAAAATTTTCATTCATATCTTAAATGCTAATCAAACTCAATTCCTTTTGACATTTGAATTATCTTATTATATACTTCTTTCGTTTCATTATGCTTGTTACTTTACGCAAATCAATATGTTATTTTAATTCTTTATATATTAAATTATGCACATTTAAAATTAAAGTAAAAAGTTAATATTTTGAAAGTATGCGATTAGATGATTCAAATAAGATTCCACTTTACTATATGTTTTTTACACATCACCCGCAATATAAAATAAGCTTGAACAATGAATAGTGCCAATAATCGTTATGTAACAAGTATTTGAGAACCGAAATATGTTAATAAATGTGTAATGAAAGTTGATTGATAGGTGTTCGCTAAGTTAGAATTTTGATAAACTTTTGCATTATTTTGAAAAAAAATTCTAAAAATCAAATCTATAACAAGCCACAAAAGAAATGGAGTCTCATTAAAAAATAGACTAAATTAAACTAAATAGTCCAATAAAATTGATTACAATACTTTTTATAATTAAAATATTCTTTATATTTCTAAGAAATTTTATCAAATTATCTTAACGTGAGACGGTGTTTGCTATTTTGATAAATAAGGCTATAGTAGTGTTCTGATTAATTAGTCGATTTTTGGTGAGGTGTTTTGAATCTTAAGTTCAAATTGATTTTTACATAATTTTAAATTTATTTTAAAGTTAAATTAAAAGCAGATTCAATCACTAAATCGAATAAATGTCAGATCGTTGAGTTTGTTTTGAAACGGGATATTATGAGATCATGCGACGGTTATATGGTATGGAAATGAGGTGGGCCCAACCCAATAGCATAAATTTCAAAACCTCCATTCATACGTCTCCTCGTCTCTCTCTCAAAGATTCATAATCATTCACGTTCTAACTTTTCGGTCCTCACTTCTGAATTCTGATCAATCCATGACTCTATTCCTCTCTACTATGATTCAGACCTTACCAACCACCATTAATGTCTATCTCTCTGCTCTCTTTCTAATATCTCAACAATAAATCAAGGTTTTAGCTCCAGTTTTTGGTGTCGATCGGTGATCGGAGGCAAATAAGAAAGTTATACTTTATGTGGTGCCGTCGCTTAATCAGCAATGGTATTTTCCGGCAACAACAAACACTCAATCTACACTTTTTTACTTTGTACCGGAATTTTTAGGACGATTGTCGTTTTCACGCTTTTATGCTCTTCAGTTAACGCAATACGTCCATTTCCCGACGCTCGCATTGCGTCGGAATATGAAGATTTGTTCGCTAAGTATTTCGATACAACTTCATATCAATTTCTCAATGCTTCATCATCAAGTACAGTAAATTATGATAACAAAAGAAGAGTGCCTAGCTGCCCGGATCCTCTCCACAACAAGTAATATTTATCTGTGATTTTAATTTGTATTATCAATTTTTTTTATTAATTTAATTTTTCTGAAATGTCCAGAATACCTACGTTTTTCTCGGTGCTTCATTTGAGAAGGTTAGGGAGAAAACCGAGGGTATATTGGACTTAAGAAACAAAGGAAGTTTATTTGTAATTTTTGGATCTCAGATCAATACTTCCATGAAGTAGGAGAAGGGATACATCTTGCTCATCTTTATATATGATTAAATGTTTTATTTATTTTTTTATATAATACTGATTGCTATAATATTTTATAATCTAAAATATAGTGTGTTTAGATTTATTTAATTTGTCTCAATAAAAAATTTATCAAATTAATTTTTTTTTGTTTTTAATATACATATCTAGGATTAAAACGCTATATCATTGGTAATTGGTATGAAGAACCAAAATTGACATTTAATGTGAATATGAGAAGCCTATTCTCTTGATGTATGTATAATGCATGTGCAATCTTTCTCTCTCTAATACTGTATCGGTTCATGTCATAGATTAAACAAGATTGGTTAGATATAAAGTATGGCATATGCGCAGGCTAAATTGTGAACAAAGTGTATAAAAGTCTTAATAATTCCTGTATTTGATTCTGATATATTATGTGGAAAAATATGATAACTTCTGATATATTATGTGGAAAAATATGATTATCAGTAGCAAATAAAATAAATTGAAAATAATAAAACTAAACTTGATTACTGATACAGGTACCAATTTCAACTTTCAAACAATCAAACCATTCATTATCTTGTTAATTAGTAGGGGTAATAAATAATGGTGGATAAAATAATGAAAATTTTACTCCTATGATAAGGTAGTCATGAAAATGTTAAAAGGATTATCTAGGACTAGGGCGCCCCAAACCAGAAATTTATTTCAAGGGGCTAAATAGGCAATAATACATTACAAAAAATTAAAATTTTTGACATATCATTTTGTATAAAAATGTCTCATTGTAAAATAAATTCATATAATTAATTAATTTCTCTAATTGAGTATTTTAGGATTGTAATTTACCACTTTAAGCTTGTAAGTTATAACTTTAATATTTATAAAAAATAATCACTTTAAAGTTACAAAAATTGTTATATGAGACAGTCTCATCGAGAGACGGTCTCTCATAAGAATAACTTGTAAAGTTAAAAGTGATCACTTTAAAACGTTAAATTGATTGAGCACAATACAATTGATTAAATGCAATATTAGTTTAACTTTGCCTTAGGTTTTCTTGTTAATTTATAGTAGGAAATTATAGTCCCTTCGGTTTTCTTGTTAATTTATAGTAGGAAATTATAGTCTAAGTGGAATCTTGTTAAGCTCGTCTTAATAATCATCAAACAAAATTTTTTTTGAATTTTTAGATGTACGTATATAATTAAAGAGAACAATTAGAAAAATGAGCTAATTATATAAGGTCGTCTCATAGTGAGACAATCTCATACAAAACGAGCTATTTAAGTATTGCATTGGGTTAAAACCTTAGCTTTGCATATTAAAAATAAATCAAGAAGAATGAAAATATGTTATATATCTGTTTTTGAATGGCAAAAATCTATATTCAAGACAAATAGTCTCCAACTTTAAAAAGTATATGATGATTCAAAATAATAAGCTTGACTTATATGGAGCCTGTTGTTGTCAGTTAATATTTTCTTCGTTTTAAAATACTTGCATTAAATTCTATGGAAAAATATTATTATCATTAGCAAATATAATGAAACGAATAAATTATATCATAAAAAGTTTTTTTGTTCAGTAGAAAAATTAATCGTTAAACTTCTCAATTAATTTTCTAACCAAAATTAGTCTAACTTTAAATTAACATTTTCACCAAATACCGACCATCAAATGAAGCGTTATACCAATAAAAAAGCATCCCAAGTGCACTATTGATGTGTGTTTTTAATATATATATACTTGTTCTTCATAAACTTATGTACTTGAATTATAATTTTGATTACCTTTAGAAGTAGTTTCAGGTTAAGTCTTGATTGAATTCAAGAAATGATAATTTTCTACGGAAAAATCAGTTGTAAATAATAATGTTAATATGAATGCAGATGTGAATTTGCTAAAACAAGTGCTATATAGATATAGAAAACAATATTTTACTCGATAAACGGACAATCTGAGGAACTCAAAGATCCATAGAAAATCACGACTAGCATCATCATAAAATACTAATAGATATGTAAATTATCGCATATTTCTAATTGTGGATGTAAGAATCATAATTAAAATTAAATATTATTTTTTTTAATGATAAAATTAAGTAAAAATTATAATCCAATCTTTTTCTGATTTTCGTATAATACCAACTATTAATTAACCATAGATAATCCTAATTTTAGGGGTATTTTTTTAGAGCAAACTTGGCGAACACGATAACCTGCTATAGTATGTAATTTACTAAAAAAGTAAACTGAAAATTAATATAAAATTAGATAAAATTTTAAAAATATTACTTTAAAAATTTTAAATAATTAAAAAATCATAATTTTTTTCAACATCTTTTTAACAATTTTTGACATTTTATTTAATTTATCTTTATTTTTTGAAAAAATTAAACTTGCTATAACAAATCATCAGTTTACCGGATTTACTCTAGAAAAATATTTTTCAAAGTTGGGATTATTCATGATTAATCAATAAGTAAGTTTATTATAGAGAAATGATGAAAAGATTAGATCATTCTAAATATAACTTCTTGTTAAATGGTGTACTTACTAAGTGTAAAAGCCTAATTAATTGAAAAAATTAAACAAAATATCCCCTTGATGTACCGCAAGATAATGTGAACACACTAACCTAAACATGATTGTGCACTATTAATTAGTGAACTAGAATCAATCCAAACTAATACGGGATAAATAATAAATTTAAATTAGAATTTCAACTCAATTAATTATTCTCTTTATTGGGATTCATAAATTTTGGTGAGAGACAGTTTTTTTAGAAACTATTTTTAATTAGACTGACCCATTATATATTTTTTAAAATATTTTAAGTAGGTATTATAAATGATGTAAGTAGACATTTAAGATATTAAAAGTAGGCACTAAGGATACGATAAGTAAGCATTAAGGATAATGTAAGTAGACATTAAAAATACAGTAAGTAGGCATTAATTTTTAATGGGTTGAGCTTAAGATATGTCTTTCAAAAAGACGTCTCTCAAGAGATTAGCTGATTGTGGTTTCATTGTTTTCGCTTTTGAAGTAATCTAGCACAACAAAAGGAAATCTAATTTATAAAAGCAAAATTAAATAAAACAATTAAGGAACATGAAAGAGATGACAAAAGAGATAAAATTTATTAAAGAGATAAAATTATCATAAAAGGCTTAGTTTTTGTTTGGCATCCGAATGTCTATTTATAAGAAAACTAGGTTGCAATACATTGAATAAAATAAAGTAAAAACATTTTCATGGCGGGTTAAGATATCGTATAGAATAAAAGAAAAAAATTGAAATAGATTCTCATATCGACCGGACATTGTGATATTCGTCGGAATATCACAAAATCTGGCTAAAACTAGGTTACCACTCAATTATTCTCATAAAACGGGGTAAAAATCAAACAAATATAGCACTTGTTCATAATTTTTTGAAACCTTATTGGTGTATTGCTTCTTTTTCATAACAAATACTTTTTAGGTAGTATTTGAAAACATAGAATTTATTTGAAAATAGAAAATTTAAATTTGATATTCAAATTTAAAAATTGTAAATAATACCTATATATTTTAAATTTGTAAATTTTAATAATTGACTTGGAATTCTATTGACCCAATTTTACATTTTCAAATTCAAAATTTGTCAAACATAATATTTAGGCCAATTCAACGTTTGGAAATGAATTCCAAGTTACTAAACATATCATAAAGGAAAAATTGTTTTGTATTTTTGTTTTTATTTGAAAAAAAAAATAGTGATCAAAATATATATTCTTAAAAAATCTAGAGTGTTGGTTTGATCTAAATCAACTAAAACCTAAAACAATCTAAATAGTTTTCTAATAAACCAATTAAGGGCAGAGTAAAAATTGACAAATTCTATAAAAACTCTATGCATTTTTTAAAATGATGATATTTTTCTAACAAATTTGTACACCTAATATATACTAAGTAATTTAATATTAAGACCCCTGATTTTTCGAAGTCCTATACGGTTAAATATGTTCAAAACCTCATATGAATTTTGAAAAGTCTATTTTAACTTAGGAAAATTTGCAAAGAAACACCTTTTAAAACTCCTTTTTTGTAAAGAAACACCTTTTATAATTTTTTTTGTAAAAAAACACCTTTTAAGAGACTTTTTTTTAAAAAAAACATCTTAAATCAGTTTCCGGTGACTTTTGTCAACTTTCCGGCGTTGACTATGACAGTCAACGCCGGAAAGTTGACAAAAGTCACCGGCAACTGATTTAAGGTGTTTTTTTTTTTTAAAAAAGTCTCTTAAAAGGTGTTTTTTTACAAAAAAAATTATAAAAGGTGTTTCTTTACAAAAAAAATTTAAAAAAACTATTATTTTTTTATTTTGTTTTTATTATTATTATTATTATTATTATTATTATTATTATTGTTAATTTTTTTTAAAAATTTTTTTAATTTTTTTTTTTATATAATCATAAAAATAAAATTTTTTTTAAAAAATAATATTGATAATAAAAAGAAAAATAAAAATAAAAATAAAAACAAAAATTTTAAAAATAGTTAAAAAAAATTTAAAAAAAATTAATAATAAAAAAAAAATAAAAAGTATAAAAAAATATAAAATAACAATAATAATAATTAAAAAAATAATAATAATAATAAAATTAAAAATAAATATAAAATTTAAAAAATATTTTTTTTTAAAAAAAGAATAATAATATTTATTATTATTATTATTATTATTATTATTATTATTATTATTATTATTATTCTTTTTTTTAAAAAAAAAAATTTTAATTTTAATTTTATTTTTAAATTTCTTATTATTATTATTATTTTTTAATTATTATTATTGTTATTTGATATTTTTTTATACTTTTTATTTTTTTTATTATTATTAATTTTTTTAAAATTTTTTTTAACTTTTTTTTAACTTTTTGTTTTTATTTTTATTTTTATTTTTATTATTAATATTATTTTTTGAAAAAATTTTTTATTTTTATTATTATATAAAAAAATTTTTTTTTAAATTAATAATAATAATAATAATAATAATAATTATAACAATAATAATAATAATAATAATAATAATAATAATAATAATAATAATAAGGGAAATTTGCAAAGAAACACCTTTTAAAACCCCTTTTTTGTAAAGAAACACCTTTTATAATTTTTTTTCGTAAAAAAACACTTTTTAAGAGACTTTTTTTTTAAAAAACACCTTAAATCAGTTTCCGGTGACTTTTGTCAACTCTCCGGCGTTGACTGGCATAGTCAACGCCGGAAAGTTGACAAAAGTCACCGGAAATTGATTTAAGGTGTTTTTTTAAAAAAAAAGTCTCTTAAAAGGTGTTTTTTTACAAAAAAATAAAATTATAAAAGGTGTTTCTTTACAAAAAAGAGGTTTTAAAAGGTGTTTCTTTGCAAATTTATGCCATAACATTTTAATATTATTAATAGCAATCTTAAAAGTATAAAAAATTAATGTAAATTGATTTGAATTAACTGTAAAATTATTTTGAGCCGATAAATGGCGTTATTTTTAACAATTTATTTTTTTAAAAAAGCATTTGGGACCAACATTACTGCCGGAGATTGTAACGCTAATGCTAAATCTGGGAAATATTGATTACTCTAAGACGAACAGCCCATGAACAAAAACCTGCTTTCTCTCTAAAACCCTACTTCACTGTTAGAGATCTAATCTCAATCTTGTAATTTATTGAGAGGGAAATCGAATACCTAGGAAGCCATTAAAGTAGTTGAAGCAGCAAATATGAGAGAAGGAAGAGGTTCCAGTTTGGTTTATCTTCTAACTATTCTTCTCTGCTTGGCTGCCTTTGCTTTTGCCATTGCCGCCGAACGCCGCCGTAGTCTGGTACTCTTTCTCTCTCATTTTAGTTCTGACTACCTTCTCATCTAATACTCTTTGAAGTGACTGGAATGGTGTTGTATTTTTTTGAAGCATTGTGCGATCATTTGGCACTATTTGAATCTGAAAAGTGAACTTGATTTGATTCGTTCTTTCTATCATAGTCTTAATTGTTCGATGTTTTTTAATTTAGGTTAATTTCTAGGGCTTCTATTATGTATGATTTGATACGGCTATTTACTTGGAATTTGGGCGTGGTTTTTAATTATTTTACTCGAGTTTAAGCACTATGGTTGTATCTTGTATTCTTGTTAGCAATTTTAATGTTAGTTGTATTTGCATTGATGAATTATGTGTTTCGGCTATGAATTTGACCTCGACCTTCCGAAAACCTTAAGGATAATATGAGAATAGGGAGATGAACTTATTTGTGTG
Source organism: Amaranthus tricolor (assembly GCF_026212465.1). Classification (NCBI taxonomy): domain Eukaryota; kingdom Viridiplantae; phylum Streptophyta; class Magnoliopsida; order Caryophyllales; family Amaranthaceae; genus Amaranthus; species Amaranthus tricolor. The sequence goes on along the minus strand of NC_080054.1, from coordinate 26,154,383 downwards.
AGAAAGTTGAGAGGATTACAATCATTGTTTCGTTCTAGAAAATAGTGGCATTTTCCAAATCAGATCCGCCTTTATTGACAGTTGAAGAAAATTGTTTGAAATATACATGTGACCATGTGAGTTCTGCTTAGGACATAGGAGTACAAGCTAAAAGAATTATTGCTCCTGTTGTGAGTTGATTTTGGGATCGAACCTTCCTTTAAGTAATCCAAGTCTTCTTTTCTATCGGCATGGCAACACCCGGTTTTCAACTAACCATCCAATTAACCACTTGTACCATACTTTAGCTGAATAGTGAAGGGTATTTAACTATGATTTGGAGTAGTGGAAGTTGAAAAATGATATGAGGAAATGGAATCTCTAAGCGCTTATGACAACACATAGGAATGTTTGGAGCACTATATATGGGGACGATGATTGTTAAGCATTCAGCTCATGAAGAATGAAGATTCATTAGATAGGGTTGAATTAAAAAGGCACATTGTTGATAAAGTTCTAACCTTGTGTACAGCATAATATAAATTCACCAAAATGACTTGAATTTTTTGCAAAATATGCTATTTTCCTTTCCTGATTTTGATGATGAAAACTTATTAGTAGTTTTTGCTCTCGTTTATCATTCACAATTACATTTTATTGATATGTTTATTGAGTTTGTAGTTCAGTGGCTACACGTAAAAATCTTTTAGCAATTGCAAACTTTATAGTTCATGTGATGTTGAATGATGCTGCATGGCTTTTTGTTCTAAAAAGCTTCATAGTCCATCATAAACTGTCTGTATTGTATTTTGGTTGACTGTTAGGGAGGGAGTCATTTGTTCCCTGGAGGGCCCATGCTCTTGGATTACTGTAAGTAGTATTGTGTATTTTTTGGATTGAAACACCAGTTTTTATAAATGAATGAGCATGTCGATATAGCCTTGTATGTGCCTTGGGATATTTGAAAATTATGATACTTTGAAATTATATATGGTTAAGTTTTTCAGTTAACTTTACACAAGTGTATTTAGTTATGAGATTTTGAAATCATTGACCAACTCTTGAATTGAGGCAACTGAGGATTCTTGTGCACCTCTAGGTCTCAAACATATTATGGTGGACATTGAAACTCTTTTTTGCATTGACACTAGTTGTATTGATAGAAGAATGTATTTTAGACCTTTCTATGTTGTGTATGATCATATGTGATGAAGAGTCTAGGTTTTGTGGATGACCATTGTTGTAATGTGATTGTAATTTGGAAAAATTGACTACAGTAGTTCACCTATGCCTTATACTTCCTCTAATTCAAATTAGTTGTTAAACTTCTTGTTTTCACACTGCCAACACCTCTGAGCCCCTCTGCTCCTCTGCTGCTCCTTTCCTCTCTTCCTTCGTCAAAGCACTCTGTTCTCCTTGGCCACCATCAAAGAACCTATTGCGTTTAGAGTAATAAGTCACTGCCAACTCATTTAGTTTTGCCAAACTAAAAAAGGGTATATTTGATTTAGAAGATGGAAAAAAAATATATTATTGTGCTATCTGGCCATATAAAATTTGGGTTTTTTGCCAAAAGTTTTGACTCATCACTTATATGTTTGTCTGCAAAAGTTTTCATCTGAAATGGACCAATATTTGTCCTCCATTTTCGACAGCTCAGAGGGGATTTTCATAAAAACTAACACCTTGACCTAGTTGTTCACATGTGCTTTGACAGGTAAGAAGCATAGTAGTACAACTTATGGGCAGTGTGATATGAAAAATGCTACTAGATTTAAAAACAGGAAATTTTCGTATTACTGCTTTCTTGCTCTGACCTTTACATAGAACACCTTTTAACTAACTCGTCTTACACTCGTTCATTTTATTTTCATACTTCATCGGTTCTTTTTAGTTAAAAGTTTTAGACTTAGTGCACTGTCCATAAATTAATGGTTTACCATCCTTTTTCGTATTACCATCTTTTTGTTCTACTTGGATTGATGTTCCACCTGCCCATGAAATTTATCTGTCCATTTTCAAGCTGAATTAGCTTAATCATTAATGATATTATTGTTCATCTTTGAGAGCAAAATGTGCCTTGAAGTCACTTGATTATGGTGCTACTGCAATATCAGGATTGATTTTTATCACTGATACATTTCTTGTGGCAGGGTAATGTAATTTTAGATGAATCCACCAATTCGACATACTGTTCTTACAGTTCTGATGTTGCTACTGGATATGGAGTTGGCGGATTCCTATTTCTTCTTTCAAGTGAATCACTGCTTATGGGAGTGACCAAATGCATGTGCTTCGGTAGACCATTGGCCCCTGGAAACAGTCGAGCATGGACAATCATTTATTTCTTCTTGTCATGGTGAGGATATCTCTGTTTTGGAATTCTTGATGCATCTATAAGAAACTTTTTTTAATGTCTTCCAACATTGGTTAGTGAACTGAATAAAATTGAAAATGCCCACTATTCATGGGAGATTTGCTCCGAGTTTCCCTGTTATTCTAATCAGCTGATAGTTTTCCTTACAACTTACCTTCGAAGCACCTTTCCGGGTACTGGACTTGTTGCTGCCTGGTTTTAAGACTAAGGAATCTCTTAAACTTGGACTGCATTATGTCGAAGCACTTCTCAGAGTCAATTCAATATAGTATTGTCCATCATAATTCGAAGCCAAAGAACTATAACTATTGTCTCAAATAATCATTTTGCCCCTTAGCATGTCAGAAGAGATATTCTTTTATCGACAGACAGTACTGTAGTAGTGCTCTTTTTATTATGTTAGGATGCATAGTCAATGGTACTAGTTAAAAGCATCAATTCATGCATTTTCGCCAAAGAATAAAGGTGAAACCTTTTACGGTCAATCTATAACTTCATATAGATGGCTGGATACATGTCACATTGGCTAGTGATTCCAGTTCAAGTATTGACAATAGAAACTATTGCTACCATGGTTATCAAAATCGCAATCTGGATCGTAGGATCGTATGATCCTACGACCCAGATCGGTGTCAGTGGCTAGAATCGTGCATAGGATCGGTCAGGATCGTTGGTGGGATCGGTTAGAATCGTTGGTGGGATCGGTTAGGATCGTAAGCAGGATCGTCAGGATTGGCTAGGATCGTTAGTAGGATCGGTCAAAATTACTAATTAAAATTTTTTTTGGTAGTATATTTGTTCTTTTTTTCTTACTATGGTTTATTATCATATCCTCGTGTGTATGTGCTATAAATATATTATGTGTAGTGTATATCTTATATATATTTTGTCATTGAAAAAAATGATATTAAAAAAAGTAAGATATGTATGTATTTTAAAATTAAAGCAAAATCTTAAGAAAATGTATGGGTTCTTAATGCTTTTTTAGATTGAAAATGATCAAACAATAAACATACACATAATACAACTTGTTAATTCTGCAAATTTGTAGGATTGTCCGATCCTACGATCCAATCCTACGACCCGATCCCGCCAGTTGATTTCGATCCTACATAGAATCTCGATCCTGACAACTTTAATTGCTACCCATGTTTGTTAATGATATGTCTTCCATTGTCATTCACTCTTAATCATAAGACTCTGCCATTGCTGTGTGTTCAATTGTACAATATGATCTTTTTCCGCAACAATCCATTTTGCATTTTTGTATCCAATGGATGGGGATTTGGGTGTAAACCAGTCCAAAAGATTTCAACTTCAATTCATCGGCTAAAAACCGTCAGCTGACGACTGTTGTGCTTGTGCAGGATAACATTTTTGGTAGCGGAGGCATGCCTATTGGCAGGTGCAACCAAGAATGCTTATCATACCAAGTACCGTCATATGATCTACGCACAGAATTTCTCATGTGAGTCTCTGCGGAAAGGTGTTTTTATCGCCGGAGCTGTGTTTGTCGTTTTCAACATGGTCCTCAATGTGTACTATTACATCTACTTTTCCAAAGCTACAAGCTCACTGACAGAAGCTCACAAGGCAAATCGCTCCAGCTCTACTGTGGGAATGACCGGGTATAAATAAGATCTCCAAATTTTCAAATGGTGAATTCTCGTTTCCTCGAAGTGAAAACGGCAGATCATTGAAGTGTATCAAATATAAGAAGCAGTGGAAACTAAGCATTACTAGTTCATAATGAGAAGTTTCTCTCTTATCTCTTGCACAACATAGTTTGTACTATATTGTCTGGTTCCTTACCGCGACACTGACATTATTACAACAAACCATTGCGACTGCTCTTTTAGCTGTTGATATTAAACTGTATGAATTATAATGAAAATTAATGTATATTTATCTAGCAAAATTATTTTGTACTATATTGTATGGTTAGAGCGCTACATTAAATTCAATGTGGTCAAATAGTTAATACACAAAAAATATTATAATCGAATGATGGATATATTGGCTAAAAAGTTGTAGTCGAATGACTGATACACTAGCAAATTTAGAGTTTTTTTTTTAGGAACTTTTGCCCTAAATGCAAATAATTTTTTTATAAAGAAATATCATTCAGATAGGCTCAATCGCTTAGGTATGACTCGTGAGTTCATATAATAGTAGCTTAAAAACTCTTAAGATTATCGGTGATTCTGTTTTTAAGCACTGCTTAAGTTACAACCTAGGTGGTCTTTACGCGAGAACTTCGATATCTTCTCCACTTAACACGAAAAATCACTAAATACCTTAGCAGTTTTCTAAAGACAGAATTGTCGAATACCTTGACAAATTGATTTTACACATGAACAAGAAGAACCACTCAGATTGTTAGTGATTCTAAAAAAAAAAGTTAAACTTAAAAGTGGATAAGTTTGATGTAATTGAGGGACCTAAAATAATTTGACCTAAAATTGTAGACTTGTAAACTTAAACCAACCATTTTGAGGGGAAAGTTGTAGACTTGTAACATACTTGAGTGTTGCACTATACTTTATCTCAACTCTTTTAAAATTATGAACCCCACGTGAAGTATCATCAAAACTTCTAAAATTTAACACTTGTAATAAATTAAATACTGCATATAGATTATTATATATCTATAATTCCATTGATTACGTTTCACTAATATATTATACGTAGCATCTAAAAATATAACAAAAATTAGTATAGCTTAATGGTTGAAGTATTACATTTGTAATCTAATGTTTAGGAATGAATTTTTAATGTAAACAATTAGTTTTTGAATAATCTGATAAATTTATATTATAATATTATTACTTTTTATCTTTCATAATTTTACATTCATGCTTTTTAGTGTGTGTGTTTATATTTTTGTTATCTGAATTTTAATAGTATTTTTTTGGAGACTTACTAGGCGAACTATAGAGTTAAAAACACTTGGTTCTTTCAAAAGGGATAATTATAGAAAATTTTAACTCTATTTGTTGAATATAATTTTTGTTATGATTCAAATTCATTTCATTTATATGATTATATATTGAAATTAGAAATTAAAGATTAAATTTTGTATGACCATATGAGATGTATTAATTTTTAATTGTGTTATTCAGATAAGCATTTTTTTGAAATGCATTAATTGAATAAACATTAATTATGACTTTTAATCGTCTTGCAATTCTCACTTAAATTTATGGACCAAATTGCTTTATTCTTTTTTTCAACCAACTAGAAAAAACTCTCAATAAAAGAAAACACAAATTATTGTGAGAGACGATCTCTCCAAGAGTCGTATTAGATGTATGAGTTAAATAGTCAAATTAAAATAAATTAAAGTGAAAATAAGAATGTGAGCTTCTAATTTTGAAGTCGTCTGTTTGAGAAACAATCTTTACAAAAATAGCTGGAAAGAAAAATTTTCAAATATAACCAACCAAAAAAACACCCAAAACAATATATATATATATATATATATATATATATATATATATATATATATATATATATATATATATATATATATATATATATATATATATATATATATATATATATATATATATATATATATATATATATATATATATATATATATATATATATATATATATATATATATATATATATATATATATATATATATATATATATATATATACATGGATTTTAGTTACAACAAAATTTAGTAAACAACAGCCATTCAAAATCATTCTAATTTTTATGTAGGACATAGTGGTGGTGCACTGGGGCTAATACAAGCCATACTCCTAGTCCTACTTGTTACTTTCAGATAACTATAAATATACCACTTGTATATCTCAACCACATATGCCCTATCTCACCTATATATATCAATTTTGTAGTTCATTTTCTGATACACGTAACTAATGAAATGTTGTACAATATTAAATATCATGCTAATTTTACATAATATACGAGTTGGCGTCAACGCATTACAATTACAATTAAAGTCAACACATCATAATTGTGTTTCAGCCTTATCATTTAATACCAGTAATCAAACAAACCGTAACAGAACTTCGTGAATGTAACTTCGCTAGAAAATCTTACATAATTATGGAGGAGGATGTTGGATAGTTTTAAAACCCCAAAGATCATCTTCAACAACATCACTATAGAACTCATTAGAATTATTAGCATCTCCTTCCCAAAAGGAATACCAAGTTGAGCCCCATGACATTTGTTCATCCACCAATGTACATGGCTTCACCCATGCCCTCCAATCTTCATTCTCATGATTATGATTACTTCCCATAACTATTGCATTTATTTCCAATGTACTATTATTATAATTATTATTATAATTATAATAATAATTATTATTAATATCAATGTTCTTATTAGTATTTTCACTATAACTAACATCTTGATACCTTGGTTTCTCCTCCGTTGCTAATGCCGCCATCGTCGTTTCTACCATAGTTACTATACCTTTGTTATTATCACCTTCTTTATTTGTTTTTTTCTTCCTAGACATGTTTTTATCACTATAACTACTACCTCTATATTGATTTATTTTTTGGCTTTCCATATATTATTGATTTTTGAAATAAATTAAAATTTGGTGTTTTATTTGGGATGAAGGGAAAAGTTAATAGATTGGAGAATGCATGGTTTAATTTTCAAAACCCTAAAAGTGAATCTTATTATATAAAGATGGAAGCCAATTAAAGAAGGAAACAAAGGAAGAAACAAACAAAAAAAAGAGTATTAGAAAGAGATGATTTAAGTGATATAGAAAGAGATCTTATCCTATAAATACTATCAATTTGGAATGTGGGATGGATTTATTAGGGAGTTAGGACAACTTAGGTTATACTATTGATGATTTGATGCCTTACTTTGCTTGGATCACATGGCATTTGTTTTATCCTTATTTGGCATTAAAAATCTAGAAGTTGGCTTTAGATTTACCTTTCAATTGGTGGGTCTTTTTGTCATTTAAAAAGTGGAGATGTGCAACATGTTTGATCGTTATGTCCCTAAATATCAATAATCACAAATGTTACATGCTATATAATATGCATGAATGTACTAAGTCAGAATACATGGTAGAATATTTTGAGATAAAATAATAAAACGCTTCAAATTAAAAAAGCATGTATCACCATTAAATTATTTGTCAGTATTTGTATCGAAGTTAGAGACAGTATTTGTATCGAAGTTAGAGACTTAGGAGCGTTTGGCAATTAACTTTTTTATTGGCTTTTAATTGATTTTTGGTTTTTGCCTTTTTGTTTGTAAAACAACAAAAAAAAGAGTTTAGTAAATAATTTTTAAATCAGAGCCAAAAAGCTATCTGTATATAGTTTTTTTGGTTTTTGAATCACTTTTTTTTGGTTTTTGAATTACTTTTTTTTTTAATAAACAACCAACAATAAATAAATAATTTTTACCAAACTTCTTCATAACAACCAGCTTAAATAACTAGTTTATCGATCAATGCTTTTAACTTATAAAACCATTACGGTCAACGGTCATTTATCAATCATAAACTCAAGTAGGCAACGGCAATTACCCACTAACATAACCACCACATAAAGAAAGGAACAAGTTGGTGATTACAATAGGGTGGTCCATCTTGTATGTCGGCTTACGACAGTTATTATACAATTACCAATACTAATTCAACTGATTTTTTGCTAAAGACAAACCCTACTTGTGTCGGCAATTCTGTTTTTTGTAGCATTATAAATTATAATAAAATTATTGCTATAAAAATTCAAAAAAATAAATAGTATCTTTATTGATATAAATTTCGGAGAATATGTATACATAAAATGGTGCAAAATATATATAGCATAGATTGATAGTTGTTTTAAAGTAGATAAGAATTTTATAAGGCTACTTAAATTGCTATTATAAACATATTTAGTGTAACGATTTAATTAGTTGTTAGTTATTTAATTAGCTTAAAATATTTTTTTAAATTAACTTGTATTAAAACCCGTGCAATGTACAGATTTGTGAGAATGAAGATATATGAATAAAAATTTATGTAATATGACTTAAAAAGTTTAATTTTAGTATTCAAATTAATTTAACCATTTGTTTTCTATGTTAGGTAAATTTTAATAATGTATAACTCATGGTATTTTTAACCTTATTTATATCATTCTATACAAGAAAATTTTCTAGTTGATTAGTAATTCTTCCGTCCCAATTTACTTGCAATATTTGTTTTTTCACGCAGTCCAATGCACTAATTTAATCCTTAATACCTCTAATTATGTATAATAAAAAATTATAAAACTTTGTTATCAATAATCTTTGCAATGAGATGAATTAAATAAGATCTCACTTGACTATATTTTAACCTATAGATTAAAAACTAATCACAAATTAAGAATGATGAATGAATAGTGTCATTTTTACCAATGTTGCAACTAATATGGAACGGAGGAAGTATTATAAAAATATTAAAATTATTTACTTAATAAAGATGGTAAATTTACGCTATATAAAAAATTCAAATCAATAACTTATCTAATATAGCTCAATCAAAGTTATAATCATTTAGTTTATTTTGTTTTAGAAAAGGTAACAAGTCAATTTAATTAATTTTTAAAATAGTTAAACATGACAGGATGATTAATTTTGTTTGCCACATAAGCCAATATCAATTAACCAATAAAATTATTCCATCTTGTCGAGCTCCATTAAAATGACAAGTAAAATATTTCAGTCTTTTTAATAGATTATAAGAAATGATATGATTATTCAACAAATTAGCACTAGCATTTTGGGGTGTAGCTGTTTATATATTATTACAACTTGTATTATTTTAAAATCAAAAATTATAATTTAGAATTTTCTCTATATTTTCTCAACAAATTTTAACTGTTGTTAGTCTCTATTGTGATTTGTGGGTAAGTTCAAATCATTATGGTTAAAACTTAATGAAACCCCTTGATTTCTTGAGTCGATTGTGATGCATGCTTCTTCTACAATATTTCAAACTATTTCTTTCGTCTTTCGCTGAGACAATTTTGATAGAAAAAATCATATACTAATAATTTGTATTATTTAGGTATTAAAACCATGTACAGAGGCGACTCAGGGTGAGCTAAGATCGTCTTATACAAGTATTTTTGAAAAAAAATTAAGATAATTATGCGAAAATCAAACCCAAAATTCTACCATCTTCCTCAGAAAAAATGGTCTTTTTCACTTTTTTCAACTGACACAAAATCATATTTTATATCTTTATTTTGTCTTTTATATATCATTAGCCGGTGAAATAAAAGTAATTTCCTGATATAAATGATGGCAATTGCCAATCCCACTCCGTCTTCTATTCGATGAGTTTAATCTCTTTGTCGTTTCCTAATATAAATCATGCTTAGCTGTTTGACCCAAGCTGATTATAATCAACAAGTCTTGTATGAAACCATCTCACGGTGAAACAAATTTATATATGCGGTCCAAATTATTTATATTTTTGAAAAAATTAATTCAAAACTAAATCTAAACTGTTTTTTAAAATTTTTTAATAAACTAAAAATTAAAATTAAAACATCTCATATTAAGTCATTTCGCAGTAAGACAATTTTAATAAAAAGTTTTGTCTTACCTTTTGTATAAAGATACACTAATTGTGAAAATTTGAAAACCATAAGACAAATAATCAAAAAAATGAACAAAATAGTATAACTTTCAACTTAATTCCAAAAGTAAGCGTGAAATTCTTAAACCTTAGGTTTCGGGCTGTTGGCAATTAGTAACTGCGAACAAGTCAAAAAAGAAAAAATAGTTGTTCGCAGTTAGTGACTGTGAACAGGTCAAAAAAACAAAATAGTTATTCGCAGTTACTAACTACGAACAGCTGTTTGACTTTGTTTACAACCATTTTACTTAATTTTTTTTCCTAATTATTGAGTTGTTATTTGTTGTATTTGCATTAGACATTAGAATAAGTAATTACAAGTCAATGTATATTTCAGGCGGGATGATTCATCGCCAAAACTCCGAACATTCGTAAGTCAAAGCTTGAAGGCTCTGATAAAGTAAATAAACATATATATATAATTAAATACATACAAATGTTTGAAATATACAACTATATATATATATATATATATATATATATATATATATATATAGTCGATCCAAATACACAAAAGCGAAACGACCCTCATCTACCCTATCCAACTGAGTTGGTCTTCTACGCCTCCTACGGTAGTAAGAGGCGTTCAGGTGTCGCTCTGGCAATGGAGGGGACTGGTACTGTGATGGCTGCGATGGCCCAGCCTGCGAGGTCCCCGCAACGTCAACAGGGAATGAAAGGTCCATCTCCTCCAAATGATAGTCATAAGCAGGAGATGAGACGTGCATATGAGTGGTAGCCGGTGAGGACTCTGCAGCGACTTCCGGTATGAAGTGCTGGAACTGCGTGCCAACGAGCATGCCTTGCGCAATCTCCCTCACCGGATCCTCGTGGCTGTACCGCTTCACTGCTGTCGCACCTTGTGCCTGCAATTAATATTTAGTTAATGCAATATTATATTATGTATATTTAATCATTTAAACGCAAATGAAGACTTACAAATTGGGTCATGGTAGGCGCAACAGGTGCGTAAGGTGCTGCTGCGATGATGCCACGTGGTGTCATCCATCGGCAAGTGATGGAGAGGAACCACGGCATGTAGTCCAGTGTAGTAGGTGCACTATGAACATCGATCGGCGCACCTTGGACCAGCAGCTCAAGTCTACGATCCCAACGAGCGATATGGCACCAGTTGATCTCCATCCAGTTCGCCGTACCATAATTCTTGCGCGAAATTAGGTGCATCTCGGGTTCAGTGTCGAAATCAAAGCATATGAGTGGCACAGAAGCCCTCCACGCGCCTGATTGAATCCCCGAGTGCTCGGGAACAGCTGCAAGGCTTCCACAAGGTACGGGTCCCACAAACACTAAAATGCATGTTATGAAAATGTAAGTGATGTGTTGATTAAATTGAAGTAATAATGAATACTGAAATATTTACCTGGTTGGGTCGTAGCAGGTCTAACTGATCTCGGTAGAATTCGAAACCGATCCCGGTGTACTTGCGCGTCCGGCGTGCGAAATTACACCTTGAACCATACACAGCATCTGGTGGGGGTTGTTGCAGAGGAACAACATCACCACGACCAACGGTTCTGTAAAGTTGGCCGATAAGAATACGCTCTCACGCCCACAGCTGAAGATTGCAAATCTAATTAGTATGTAATTCAACAAATGCGGTTTCGAATTAAATGTTATTGTTATTACCTGTAATATGACTAGTGGTCCTGCAATCTCCTTGACGTTCTTATGGGCAGCGCCACATAGCCTCCTGTACAAGTATCCAAGGGTTGCGGAGCCCCAGCTATACTCGATGATGCGCTCAAAAGGGTCGTCAAGTAAAGTCAAGTATAGGAGCTGTATTTGGTTGTTTGTTTTATCGGCAAACAACACAGCTCCTATCAAATATAAGAGGTACGCCTTGGCATACCTCGAAATGGTGCCTTCATTCGCATCTTCTGGGAGATGCGAGAAGGTCTGAACCAACCATGTGCAGCGCAAACCGCTCCCCCTGATCACTTCCGCTGGAGGGCGCTCTCCCAATATGCGGTGCACCATGTCACGCCAGCTTGATAGCTGGCGTCCGGCTGTACACACGGCACGTCTCTCGATGGGAAGTCGTGTTAGTAAGGCTACATCAAACAGTGTGATGGTAGCCTCACCTAGAGGAAGATGAAATGTGTGCGTCTCCTGACGCCATCTCTCGACCATTGCTGTGACAAAAGCGTGGAAGGAGTGAGTAAGAACCTACCCAAGTCCTGTATATGGACAAAAAGGCTTGTTGCTTAGCACACCACGCTCGCTTATAATTCACATCCACACCAAAAAAATCTTTAACCATCTTCCATACGATAGAT